>NC_060174.1:67914546-67972046 GCF_021184085.1 Oncorhynchus gorbuscha | reverse complement strand
CATCCTGTTTTCAAGAGAAAGGCAGGAAGAAAATGGAGGCAGCTGGGAATCAGGAAATGTCTGCCTCACTGGCAGATGGCCGGGTGAGGCCAGGGAGAGGGGGGCGAGCAAGGAGGGCGGGGTCCTGACAGGATATGGGAGGGCTAGGCTGGAGGGGAGGGATTAGGGGTGGGGTTTAGGAGCTGCTCACTTGCGCACATCTGGTGTCTGTTTTATGCAACTGCAGGCTGAAACCCTTGAAAATGAACTGTTTCAACTTACAAGTTAGAACTATTCATGTTAAGATAAAAAATAAAATAAGTAAGTCTTCTCTAAAGATAGATCTGGTTTGGAGGCAAAAACGTATTGACTTTCATATGTATGTGGACTTCTAGTTATGACATAGAAAAAAAGGAGATTCAGCTATAGGCATATACATACATTTAGAAATGGTGGTTTAGTATTCAGTATTTATTTGGATCCCCAATTAGCTGCTGCGAGGCAGCGGTTACTCTTCCTGGGGTCCGATCAGGAAACAACACAACAAATAAAATACATCAATATACATACCTAGCACTACATTTCCATTAGAACTTAGCCATTCAGCAGACACTCCCATCTAGACAGACCCACGGCCAGTGCATTCAACCCAAGATAGCCAGGCGAGACAACCCGAATATCACAGTCGTATCCCAACCACATCTTACATAAATGATACAATACATAATAAAATGCAAAAAAACAACACAGAATGAATCACAGTCCCCATCCTGCCGTTAGGCGTTCTTTTATCTGTTTTTTGAATCTGGTTTGAAAGTGCAAAAGTGGAATTGAACGATGTTATGTTTGTTGTGAGAGGCTACACCAACTAATATTGCACATGGTCTACAAACTTAAAACTTGTTATAAGAAAATTGAAAAAAAAGGAAAACTAAACATCCTTACGGACATCAATGCATAGCAAATACAGTACCAGTCAAAAGTTTGAACACACCTACTTATCAAGGGGTTTTCTTTATTTTTTACTATTTTCTACATTGTAGAATAATAGTGAAGACATCAAAACTATGACATAACACATATGGAATCAAGTAGTAACCAAAAAAGTGTTTAACTAATATAAATTAATTTTATATTTGAGATTCTTTAAAGTAGCCACCCTTTGCCTTGATGACAGATTTCCACACTCTTGGCATTCTCTCAACCAGCTTTATGAGGTAGTCACCTGGAATGCATTTCAATTAACAGGTCTGCCTAGTTAAAATAATTTATTTCCTTCTTAATGCATTTAAGTCAATCTGTTGTGTTGTGACAAGGTAGGGGTGGTATACATAAGATAGCCCTATTTGGTAAAAGACCAAGTCCATATTATGGCAAGAACAGCTCAAATAAGCAAAGAGAAACGACAGACCATCATTACTTTAATACATGAATGTCAGTCAATCTGGAAAATTTCAATAACCTTTAACGTTTATTCAAGTGCAGTCGCAAAAACCATCAAGCGCTATGATGAAACTGGCTCTCATGAGGACCGCCACAGGAATGGAAGATCCAGAGTTACCTCTGCTGCAGAGGATAAGTTCATTAGAGTTAACTGCACCTCAGATTGCAGCCCAAATAAATGCTTCACAGAGTTCAAGTAACAGACACATCTCAACATCAACTATTCAGATGAGACTGCATACATCAGGCCTTCATGGTTGAACTGCTGCAAAGAAACCACCACTAAAGGACACCAATAAGAAGAGGAGACTTGTTTGGGCCAAGAAACATGAGCAATGAACATTAGACTGGAGGAAATCTGTCCTTTGGTCTGATGAGCCTTAAATTTACATTTTTGGTTCCAACCTCCGTGTCTTTGAGACACAGAGTAGGTGAAAGGATGATCTCCGCATGTGTGGTTCGGACCGTGAAGCATGGAGGAGGAGGTGTGATGTGTGGGGGTGCTTTGCTGGTGACACTGTCAGTTATTTATTATACACTTAACCCGCATGGCTACCATAACATTCTGCAGCGATACGCCATTCCATATGGTTTGCGCTTAGTGGGACTATCATTTGCTTTTCAACAGGACAATGACACAAAACATACCTCCAGGCTGTGTAAGGGCTATTTGACCAAGAATGAGAGTGATGGAGTGCTGCATCAGATGATCTGACCTCGACAATCACCTGACCTCAACTCAATTGAGATGTTTTGCGATGAGTTGGACCGCAGAGTGAAGGAAAAGAAGCCAACAAGTGCTCAGCATATGTTTGAACTTCCTCAGACTGTTAGAAAAGCATTCCTCATGAAGCTGGTTGAGAGAATACCAAAGCTGTCATCAAGGCAAAGGGTGGCTACTTAGAAGAATCTCAAACATAAAATATATTTAGATTTGTTTAACACTTTTTTGGTTACTACATAATTCCATATGTGTTATTCCATAGTTTTGATGTCTTTGCTATTATTCTACAATGTAAAACATAGTAAAAAATAAAGAAAAACCCTTGAATGAGTAGGTGTGTCTAAACTTTTGACTGGTACTGTATGTGTTAACATGGTGAAGTATAGGCCTATACGTAATAGCTTATTTCTAAAATTAAATAGTTGTTTAAAATTCTAAAACATGCATTAAACCAGACTGGGCAGGCCAATATTACAGTACATTGTTTGTTGTACTTGTAAATATTTTCTAACTGAAACGTTGAAAAACATTCTATATGATTCTATATGATTCTATTTAACTTCACTTGGCTAAAAATACCCCAAATACCTATAACCTGAAATGGTTGGATAATTTGAATTCATCAAAACATTCACATAATAGGTCTGTGTTGACTGTATCCATCCCCCTTTGATCAAAGAACACACAGCCAACTGTGGGAATCTACTACCCCCTACTGGTCAAAGTGAATATTGCAGCATGTGTTGTTGAAAAGTGTGTGTGTGTGTGTGTGTGCGTGCGTGCGTGCGTGCGTGCGTGCGTGCGTGTGTGTGTGTGTGTGTGTGTGGAAGAAAAAAAAAATACATATTTAATCACGAGGTCAAAAGCACTTTACTGACGTCATCATTATAATACATGTTAGCTTTCTCACACAGGATAGAGCAGAGAACCAGTGAAAGTGTTACGATGATGTAAATCATCAAAGATCCTGTAGTTTGCAGGGAGTTGCATCAAAAACGACATCTCCCACCTCCAGCTGTAGTATGACAGTATTGGATGCATACCTAAACTGCCCATGGTTACCCCACTCCCCTGTATGAATGATTTGCTGTTCATTCTTGAACAGTGTTAGGCCCATAACAGTGGAATGGAGATATGCACCAATAGTGCAGCCGAAGTAGTAGGCCCCTCTCACCGGTGCTGTGAAGACACCTGGAGGAGAAGAAAGTCATGGAGGGATCACTACAGACCTCAGTCAATTCTTGTGCTGCTTTACATGGCTAGACCATATAAACTCTCTTCTACTGATTGCACAAAACAACCTATTAAACTTGAACAGGAACATGTGACACCATTGGGACACCATCGTCAAAGGCTCTAATGTTCTACAAGTTCATTTCAAACCATAATGTGTTGCGTGATGATTGGAAAATGTTATATTGATTGTTAATTTTCGAGTAGCACGGGTGCCCTTAAGACAAATTATTATGATTGGGTTCCCCTCGCCCCTCTTCATTACTCATCTCCAATCACTCAGTGTCACATCCTACTCTAACCAGTATCACATCACCATCTCCATAGCATCCCGCCCACTGGGCACACCATGTCATTTTAACGTGGACCTTTGGGTAATATTTGGTTGATATGTTGAACAATGAGATTCAAACCTATTTTCACCCACTCAAAAAGACAGCTAGAAGTTTGTTGAATTCCCAAGGTGATATAACTATGCTTTCAACCATCCAACCATCTATATATATATGTGTACAGTGGGGAGAACAAGCATTTGATACACTGCTGATTTTGCAGGTTTTCCTACTTACAAAGCATGTAGAGGTCTGCAATTTTTTATCATAGGTACACTTCAACTGTGAGAGAAGGAATCTAAAACAAAAATTCAGAAAATCACATTGTATGATATTTAAGTAATTAATTAGCATTGTATTGCATGACATAAGTATTTGATACATCAGAAAAGCATAACTTAATATTTGGTACAAATCTTTGTTTGCAATTACAGAGATCATACGTTTCCTGTAGTTCTTGACCAGGTTTGCACACACTGCAGCAGGGATTTTGGCCCACTCCTCCATACAGACCTTCTCCAGATCCTTCAGGTTCCGGGGTTGTCACTGGGCAATACGGACTTTCAGCTCCCTCCAAAGATTTTCTATTGGGTTCAGGTCTGGAGACTGGCTAGGCCACTCCAGGACCTTGAGATGCTTCTTACGGAGACACTCCTTAGTAGCCCTGGCTGTGTGTTTTGGGTGCTCTTACTGAGGGAAGGAGGTTGTTTGCCAAGATCTCGCGATACATGGCCCCATCCATCCTCCTCTCAATACGGTGCAGTCGTCCTGTCCCCTTTGCAGAAAAGCATCCCCAAAGAAAGATGTTTCCACGTCCATGCTTCACGGTTGGGATGGTGTTCTTGGGGTTGTACTCATCCTTCTTCTTCCTCCAAACACGGCGAGTGGAGTTTAGACCAAAAAGCTCTATTTTTGTCTCATCAGACCACATGACCTTCTCCCATTCCTCCTCTGGATCATCCAGATGGTCAGTGGAAAACTTCAGACGGGCCTGGACATGCACTGGCTTGAGCAGGGGGGACCTTGCATGCGCTGCAGGATTTTAATCCATGACGGCGTAGTGTGTTACTAATGGTTTTCTTTGAGACTGCTGTCCCAGCTCTCTTCAGGTCATTGACCAGGTCCTGCCGTGTAGTTCCAGGCTGATCCCTCCCCTTCCTCATGATCACTGAGGCCCCATGAGGTGAGATCTTGCATGGAGCCCCAGACCGATGGTGATTGACCGTCATCTTGAACTTCTTCCATTTTCTAATAATTGCGCCAACAGTTGTTGCCTTCTCACCAAGCTGCTTGCCTATTGTCCTGTAGCCCATCCCAGCCTTGTGCGCGTCTACAAATGTACCCCTCATGGCCTTACACAGCTCTCTGGTCTTGATCCTGTAGTTTGCAGGAAGTTGCATCAAAACGACATCTCCCACCTCCAGCTGTAGTATGACAGTATTGGATGCATAATGTCCAAAAATGTCAAAAATGATCTGCCTTCACTCGTTTTGCAGGCTCTTTAAACTTTAGATGCATATATATATATTTAAGTACATGATCTACACTAAGCAAAGACAGTACAGTACCTGTAGCTTGGCTGTAGTGGTTGCCAGTGTTTGAGAATATGTTCTGGAAGAACACGGTGGTGACAGTGTGGAATGGCCCATGCTGTCCAGTTTTTCCAAAAGAGGTTGAAAATGCAACCGTAGGTCTCTGTCAATGGAGGTGAATAGAATGATATATATATGTAGATTATTCACTTTTTCACACTCACAAATGGAAGGGAGGAAAGTAATCAGTCACATTACATATTATTACAAGGTACCATAATCAGTTTTTACCTGCGTTCTCCTTCTGTAGTCTCTCAACCTCACTCTCAGCGGATGTTAGTCTGCGGATGTTAGTCTGCTCACTATGGCTTTATACTCATCCGAGTATAAATTACTCAGTCAGCTGGTAGCAGGCAAACTGGACATAGTATTCTGTTACCACCTGAGTTCTCTGTTTTCAGCCCCTCCATCTGGTTCTTAGTGTCTCGTAGTTCAGCCATGGTGCGTCTCAGCCCGTCCCAGCTCGTCTCAGCTCTGCTCTCTGCAGCACCACCATGTCTCTCAGATCTCTCAGCTCAGACCAGATGTCAGGTTGGAGTGCTGTGTTTTTGTCAGAGGATGCGTCTTCACTTAGAAAACTCTCAGGTGCTCCTAACTGACAGAGCAGCAAAACCAGTGGAACTAGTAAACCTTTCATTGGGAAAATATTCTCAGAGTTTATAGTATACTCTAAACATCAGTCATCTCCTTGAAAAAGACTTCTTGGTTAACCACTACATGATTTCATAAATGTGCTGGGTTGGAGGAGTATGAACCACCCACTAAGCACTTGACGTCAGGCTTTAGGACGTCTTGTTCTTGCGGTCAGGAGAGTCCTTGATTTCAACGTCCACTGACGTTGAATCTAAACCAATCCTAGGCGTCCACAGACGTCCGGTTCAGACCGGCCTATATTTGGCCCAGGCATAGATGCTGAGATTTGGTCCAGTCCAGTCCGGCCTTGATTTAGCCCAAACATCTCAAATTGGTTCAGATTTGGTGTTTCACAAGTTTGGGCAGCGCAGTACAGTAGAGCACAGCAGAGTAAAGTACATTGGAGTACACAGTAGTAAAGAAAGTATAGTATAGTACAGTAAAGTAAAGTAGAGTATAGCACAATCCAGTAGAGCACACTAGACTACGGTAAAGTAAATAAAAGCAACGTATAGTCTACTGTATTGTACCCTACTAACCCTAACCCTAATGTACTCTACTGAACTAAACTGTACTGTATTGTACCCTACTTTACTCTAATGTACTCTACTGAACTAAACTGTACTGTATTGTACCCTACTAACCCTAACCCTAATGTACTCTACTGAACTAAACTGTACTGTATTGTACCCTACTTTACTCTAATGTACTTTACTGAACTAAACTGTACTGTATTGTACCCTACTTTACTCTAATGTACTCTACTGAACTAAACTCTACTGTATTGTACCCTACTTTACTCTAATGTACTCTACTGAACTAAACTCTACTGTATTGTACCCTACTACTTTACTAAACTAATGTACCCTACTTTACTCTAATGAACTAAACTGTACTGTATTGTACCCTACTTTACTCTAATGTACTCTACTGAACTAAACTGTACTGTATTGTACCCTACTTTACTCTAATGTACTCTACTGAACTAAACTGTACTGTATTGTACCCTACTTTACTCTAATGTACTCTACTGAACTAAACTGTACTGTATTGTACCCTACTTTACTCTAATGTACTCTACTGAACTAAACTGTACTGTATTGTACCCTACTTTACTCTAATGTACTCTACTGAACTAAACTGTACTGTATTGTACCCTACTTTACTCTAATGTACTCTACTGAACTAAACTGTACTGTATTGTACCCTACTTTACTCTAATGTACTCTACTGAACTAAACTGTACTGTATTGTACCCTACTTTACTCTAATGTACTCTACTGAACTAAACTGTACTGTATTGTACCCTACTTTACTCTAATGTACTCTACTGAACTAAACTGTACTGTACTCTAATGTACTCTACTGAACTAAACTGTACTACTTTACTCTAATGTACTCTACTGAACTAAACTGTACTGTATTGTACCCTACTTTACTCTAATGTACTCTACTGAACTAAACTGTACTGTACTCCACAGAATTCAACTATACTGTACTGTACTTTACTGTACTCTATTGTACTCTACTCGAATGAATTCCATTCTACTGTACTGTACCATAATGTAATGTACTCTACTGAATAACACTACTGTCTTGTACCGTACCATACCGTGTTGTACTGTACTGTAATTGTACTGCTGTGCTCTGCTGTACTAAACTGTGCTGTACTGTACTGTGATGTTCAAACTTTTGAAACATCGAATAGACGTCTATGATTGGTTCAAATTTTGTTCTGGTCCCCACCGACCAAATATGTCCTTTTTTGGGGGGGGGCAGAGGACCTCATTAGAATAATACCCAGCATGCTTTGCAAGTATTTGTTTTACATTTACATTTTGGTCATTCAGCAGACGCTCTTATCCAGAGTAACTTACAGTCCGTGCATTCAACAAACAACAACATATCACAGTCACGGACGTCTTTACTGCAATAAGAAGAAAATACATCTGTAACTGTTACTCAGAATGTTATTGTGGTTGAAGTGGTCTGTTGGCTTATTCTGTAGGTTGGATTACTTTGAACGTCATCACTGACAGTGTTAAAGCTGTTGAAAAGCTAAGTGCATGTGATAGATGGGAGCAATAATACAGATTTTGCTGCAATCTTCAGTTGACTCCTCTTTCCCGTTAAGAGGTGTGAAACAAATATTATTGTGATATAATGCTTGTTTACATGAGAATGTAAAGCAGTTCAAATTTGGCCAAAGAATCATTGACCGAAAGAGACATTTTTACATTTTAGTTGTTTAGCAGAGACACTCTTTTCCAGAGGGACCATGTCTCTCAGCTCAGACCGGATGTCAGGTTGGAGTGCTGTTTAGCAGAGACACACTTTTCCAGAGCAACCATGTCTCTCAGATCTCTCAAAATTACATCTCAGACGTAGTGTGTGTGTGTGTGTGTGTGTGTGTGTGTGTGTGTGTGTGTGTGTGTGTGTGTGTGTGTGTGTGTGTGTGTGTGTGTGTGTGTGTGTGTGTGTGTGTGTGTGTGTGTGTGTGTGTGTGTGTGTGTGTGTGTGTGTGTGTACGGATGCTACCACAGTTTCCCTGTGTCTTACTTAATAATGGCTCTCTATGGAACCTGTTCTTCTGCCTTCACAGGTGCATATGGCCCCAGGCCCCCTCCAGACTAACAGCTCTGAATATTTTACTGGCTGTGGATAAAAGATGCAGCAGGGCCTCCAGTCAAACACTCATCTACTCAGATGTGTACCGTAGAGAGTGCTCTGTGTCCCCCCCATTCGCCTCGGCACTACCAACAAAACACCTCTCCCACGCCTGATGTTCAGTTCACCTCTGCTCATGCATGCAGGGCATCATCAGACAGCACCCATACACAAACTACACATATGAAATACACATATACACACATATGCACACACGCATGCACGCACACACACACCCCCACAGTGAGTTTATATAGACAACTTGTCCTCAACTCACCATGCGGATGTTGTGGTTCTATCTGTCAGTCTGTAACCTGTGGAGAAGCACCTGGATTCTGATTAGCATCCCCCCAGTTTCCTGTCATGAATGAAACATGTTTCTGGAAGCCACGGCTGTAAGGGCTTTGTAATAAACAAGCAGGTTGTTAGAGTGGCTGTAGCTTCAAGGCCTTCTTGATGAGAAGCTGGCAATTTAGCTGCACTGCAATGCTTCTGCCAATAGGACAAATGAATATGAGTGCAGCTGGCCCAAATGAAAGAGTTAAGCAGATTCTAAAGGTCTGGCACAAGCCCAAGCACAGAGCGGTCCTGCTCACACTAAACAGAATCATTAATAGAAACTCCAACACACACAGATGGCATGGCAGGATCCTCTCTCGCCACATGGGTCCTCTCAGGGCCTCTCAGCACATAGGAAGATGTTGTAAGTGTTTGCATGTCACATTGCACTCTCCTTTGAGTTAGCTTGTCTCAACACACTTAACTTCATTTTTTTGTGTTTGTGTGTCTCCATACAAGCAAAAAGTAGTGATGCAGTGTTAATGATTGCATTTGTATTTTACTTGTATTAAAACATAGTTTAATTATGGGCATAGTGTACTATTTTCTCATATGTCTTAATCATTGCATTTTTTACCTTCCCATTTCCCTGGTACTTGTTTTTGTTGTCCTGTGTTTGTTTTTAAGTTTTTCTGCTGCAGACAAATTGCCTATCGCTTCCTCAAGGTGTCAACAGTCTTCAGACACAGTTTCAGGCTTTTATTTTGAAAAATAAGCCAGAAAGATAACCTTGCGTCAAGTGGTCGCATGAGTTTTGCTTGCGCAACAGAGTTTGGACAGCCATTGCATTTCCCTCTCCTACTGATAAAGACATTTGCGGTTGATATATTATCGATTATATACAGTATTTTAAAAACAACCTGAGGATTGATTATAAAAAACATTTGACATGTTTCTGTGGACATTATGAAGACTATTTGGAATTTGTCTGCGTTGTCGTGACCGCTCTTTCCTGGGGATTTCTGAACATAATGCGCCAAACAAACGGAGGTATTTTGGATATGAAAATAATCTTTATGGAACAAAAGGAACATTTATTGTGTAACTGGGAGTATCGTGAGAGAAAACATCCGAAGATCATCAAAGGTAAACTATTAATTTGATTGCTTTTCTGATTTTCGTGACCAAGCTACTTGATGCTAAGTGTACTTAATATTTTGTCGAGCGATCGATAAACTTACACAAACGCTTGGATTGCTTTCGCTGTAAAGCATTTTCAAAATATGGTGGATTAACAAAAGGCTAAGCTGTGTTTTCCTATATTGCACTTATAGGAAAATTATATTGCAATATTTTGAGTAATATTCGTTGAAAGTAGTACTGTGCAACTCAGCGGTTGTTGATGACAATTATCCCGTTAACGGGATTGCAGCCATAACAAGTTAACTTCAACAGCCCAGGAGTGAGAGAAGCCATGCAGAAGTCATCAGGACCCCCAAGGGGTCATGTTTAATTGATGACCTCTCACTCAATCCCTGCCTGGTTAAAACCCATACATCTACATAAATGTGAAAACCATGTTCTGGAGAGAAGTCTCTCCCCATAAGTCCCACTGAGATTTCAGGAAACGGCAAAGTAAGTAAATGCAGCATACACCGGAAAGTACTTCAGTAAAACATAACAATGTACTTCAATTAACACGCGTATGGCTTACCATGGGGACTAGGCTATGGTAATTAGCTGTGGATTTGCAACACAAACACACACACACACACACAAACAAACAAACATGCACACACACATTCTAAAACTGAACCCTCCATACCCTCCCTCTTCGCAGTTGTCAATTCCGCAGCATCAACCTCACATACAAATCAACAATGACATATGGCTCGACACTACATGACTAAAGGTTTGGGGACACCTGCTCGTCAACCATTTAATTCCAAAATCATGGGCATTAATATGCCCTTTGCTGCTAAAACAGCCTCCACTCTTCTGGGAAGGCTTTCCACTAAATATTGGAACATCGCTGCTGTCCATTTAGCCACAAGAGCATTAGTGAAGTCGGGCACTGATGTTGGGCGATTATGCCTGGCTCGCATTCAGCTCTGTGCCAGTCAAGTTCTTCCACGTCGATCTCAGCAAACTATTTCTGTATGGACTTCGCTTTGTACATGGGGGCATTGTCATGCTGAAACAGGAAAGGGCCTTTCCAAACTGCCACAAAGTTGGAAGCACAGAATCATCTAGAATGTCAATGTGGCGTTAATATTTCCTTTCACTGGAACTAAGGGACCTGAACTATGAAAAACAACCCCAAACTATTATTATTCCTCCTCCACCACACTTTACAGTTGGCACTATGCATTGGGGCAGGTAGGGTTTTCTTGGCATCCGACCCAACCTAGATTCGTCCGTCGGACTGCCAGATGGTGAAGCGTGATTTATCAATCCAGAGAATGCGTTTCCACTGAGTCCAATGGCGACAAGCTTTACATCAGCTTTACACCGACGCTTGGCATAGCACATGGTGATCTTAGACTTATGTGCGGCTGCTCAGCAATGGAAACCTATTTCATGAAGCTCCTGACAAATAGTTATTGTGCTGACGTTGCATCCAGAGGCAGTTTGGAACTCGGCAGTGGGTGTTGCAACTGATGACAGATGATTTTAACGCTCTATGCACTTGAGCACTCCACGGTCCCGTTCTGTGAACTTATATGGCCTACCATATCGTGGCTGAGCCGTTGTTGCTCCTAGATGTTCCACTTCACAATAACCACTCTTACATGGGCGTCTCTAGCAGAGCAGACATTTGACAAACTGACTTGTTGGAAAGGTGGCATCCTTGAAAGTCACTGAGCTCTTCATTAAGGCCATTCTACTGCCAATGTTTGTCTATGGAGATTGCATGGCTGTGTGATTGATATTATACTCCTGTCAGCAATGTGTGTGGCTGACATAACCAAATCCACTTACTTGAAGGGGTGTCCACATACATTTGTATATACAGTGTCTTCGGAAAGTATTCAGATGCCTGGACTTTTTCCACATTTTACGTTAATATGGGGCAGCATTTTCACGTTTGGATGAAAAGCATGCCCAGAGTAAACTGCCTGCTACTCAATCCCAGTTGC
The DNA here is from genome assembly GCF_021184085.1 of Oncorhynchus gorbuscha. NCBI lineage: Eukaryota > Metazoa > Chordata > Actinopteri > Salmoniformes > Salmonidae > Oncorhynchus > Oncorhynchus gorbuscha. The sequence continues at coordinate 67,960,024 of NC_060174.1, read as the reverse complement.
TAATATATGCATATTATGATTCATATTGGATAGAAAACACTCTGAAGTTTCTAAAACTGTTTGAATGATGCCTGTGTGTATAACAGAACTCATATGGCAGGCAAAGACCTGAGAAAAATCCAACCAGGAAGTGGGAAATCTGAGGTCTGTAGTTTTTCAACTCTTAGCCATGTCTATGGGGTAAAATTGCACTTCCTAAGGATTCCACTAGATGTCAACAGTCTTTAGAACCCTACTGTGAAGGAGGGGAAAATGAGGGCTCTTTGAGTCAGGGGTCTGCCAGAGTGCCACGAGCTGGTGACACACGTTCACTTGAAAGTTAGCTTGAGTTCCATTGCATTTCTGAAGACAAAGGGATTTTCCAGTTGGAACATTATTGAAGATTGATTCACGGAACTTTTTAACTTTTCATCTGCTCCTAGTGATGGCGCATCATGAATTTGGATTACTGGGCTAAACGCGCAAACAACAAAAAGGAGGTATTTGGACATAAAGATGAACTTTATTGAACAAATCAAACATTTATTGTGGAACTGGGATTCCTGGGAGTGCATTCTGATGAAGATCATCAAAGGTAAGTGAATATTTATAATGCTATTTCTGACTTCTGTTGACTCCAACATGGCAGATATCTGTTTGGCTTGATTTGTTGTCTGAGCCCCTTACTCAGATTATTGCATAGTTTGCTTTTTCCATAAAGTTTTATTAAAATCTGACACAGCGGTTGCATTAAGGAGAAGTATATCTTTAATTCTGTAAATAACACTTGTATCTTTTATCAATGTTTATTGTTAGTATTTCTGTAAATTGATGTGGCTCTCTGCAAAATCACTGGATGTTTTGGAAGCAAAACAATACTGAACATAACGTGCCAATGTAAACTGATATTTTTAGATATAAATATGCACTTTATGGAACAAAACATACATATATTGCGTAACAAGTCCGGGCTCTGGCTGGGTGACTAAAGGACATTCAGAGACTCGTCCCAAAGCCACTCCTGCGTGGTCTTGGCTGTGTGCTTAGGGTCATTGTCCTGTTGGAAAGGGAACCTTTGCCCCAGTCTGTGGTCCTGAGCGCTCTGGAGCAGGTTTTCATCAAGGATCTCTCTGTACTTTGCTCTGTTTATCTTTACCTCCATCCTGACTAGTCTCTCAGTCCCTGTCGCTGAAACACATCCCCACCGCATGATGCTGCCACCACCATGCTTCCCCGTAGGGATGGTGCCATGTTTCCTCCAGACATGATGCTGCCACCACCATGCTTCACCGTAGGGATGGTGCCATGTTTCCTCCAGACATGATGCTGCCACCACCATGCTTCCCGTAGGGATGGTGCCATGTTTCCTCCAGACATGATGCTGCCACCACCATGCTTCCCCGTAGGGATGGTGCCATGTTTCCTCCAGGCATGACGCTTGGCTTTTACTTCACGATATATTCATAAAGAAAATAATGTACGTTTTACTCCGTACATTTCCCGTGACACTCAAAGTACATGTTACATTTTGAGTGCTTAGCAGGACATGAAAGGGTCCAATTCACACACTTATCAAGAGAACATCCCTGGTCATCCCTACTGTCTCTGATCTAGGGGACTCACTAAACAGAGAACATCCCTGGTCATCCCTACTGTCTCTGATCTAGCGGACTCACTAAACAGAGAACATCCCTGGTCATCCCTACTGTCTCTGATCTAGCAGACTCACTAAACAGAAATGCTTCATTTGTAAATCAAGTCTAAGTTTTGGAGTACCACTGCCTATCTGGAAGAAAATGTAAACAAGAAAATTGCACAGTCTGGTTTGCTTAATATAAAGAATTAGAAATGATTTATCGTTTTACTTTTGATACTTAAGTATATTTTAGCAATTACAATAACCTTTGATACTTAAGTATAATTGCTTTTATTCAAGTAGTATTTTACTGGGTGACTTTTACTTTTACTTGAGTCATTTTCTATCTGTACTTTTACTCAAATATGACATTGTGGTAATTTGTCCACCGTGTCTTCCGTCTGGCCACTCTATCATAAAGGCCTGATTGGTGGAGTGCTGCAGAGATGGTTGTCCTTCTGGAAGGTTCTCCATCTCCACAGAAGAAATCTAGAGCTCTGTCGGAATGACCATCGGGTTCTTGGTCACCTCCCTGACCAATGCCCTTCTCCCCCGATTGCTGAGTTTGGCCGGGTGGCCAGCTCTAGGAAGAGTCTTGGTGGTTCCAAACTTCTTCCATTTAAAAATGACTACTGTGGCTACTGTGTTCTTGGGGACCTTCAATGCTGCAGAAATGTTTTTTTTGTACTTTCCCCTAGATCTGTGCCTTGACACAGTCCTGTCTCTGAGCTCTATGGACAATTTATTCAACCTCATGGCTTGATTTTTGCTCTGTGGGACCTTTTAGAGACAGTGTGCCTTCCAAAATGATTTCCAATCAGTTGAATTTACTACAGGTGGACTCCAATCAAGTTGTAGAAACGTCTCAAAGATGATCAATGGAAACAGGATGCACCTGAGCTCAATTTAGATTATCATACCAAAGTGTCTGAATACTTATAGAAATAAGGTATTTCTGTTTTTTACTTGTCTAAAAAATGCATTTTAGAATAAGGCTGTAACACAACAAACTTAGTAAAAAGTGGTCTGAATACTTTCCGAAGGCACTGTATAGTATATGTTCCATTATGGACCATAGGGTTACTACTGTATATACACTGAGTGTCCAAAACATTAAAACCACCTTCCTAATATTCAGTTGCACCCCCTTTTGCCCTCAGAACAGACTCAATTCGTCTGGGCATGAACTCTAAAAGGTGTCGAAAGCATTTCACAGGGATGCTGGCCAGTGTTGAATCGAATACTTCCCACAGTTGTGTCAAGTTGGCAGGATGTCCTTGGGTGGTGGACTGTTCTTTCTACACACAGGAAACTGTTTAGCGTGAAAAACCCAGCAGTGTGGCAGTTCTCGACACACTCAAACCGTTGCAGAAAATATGTCATGGAAAGAGCAGGTGTTCTTAATGATAGTGTATAACGAAGCATTATGTTTTTGTTTTACTCAACTGGACAGATACAACCTTTATACATTGGCACATAAATTACTGGTAATTGATTGTAATATTTTCATAAAGATAAATTCCAAGACTTATTATTGGAAATGTATCCAATTTATATATTCTTACTCATATAAAACTCATTATCATGTTGCATTCACTCATATTGTACAGAATCAGGTGATTTATAGGGCAATACTGCCATCTAGTGTACAATTGTGGAACAGGTTGGCAGAGGGTGTACACAGAGAGAAAGCATGAGATCAACAGATACAGAGCAATGACAACCAGGGGAAATCGTTTTTGTAGAATCACATACGATTTATTGTTCAATAGTCCACGGTGTTGCTACTCTTAAACCAGACACTGCACATGGTATAGACACGATATGACAAAAATACAATAACACTAGACCTTGACATATTCCACAGGTTGATTCTCCCCGACAGCACTTTGTTCAAGTTGAACTGTTGTAAGATAATATTATGTACTCCATGATCAATCATTAGGTTTGACCTTTTTTTCTTCTTTACTATATCCCTTTACAGAGAGCTGATGTTACATAATGTCAACAAGAGGGTGTTAAGGCCCAGACACTACCAGCAGATTGTAGTACAGTGTAAAGAAGATGGGGGTTTTAGTAGTATCTCTCGTGTTGCTTGTTTCTCTGTGTGGGGCACATGGGAAGGAAGATGATGAGGAAGTCAGCTGGGGGGGGGTCAATGAAGAGGGACAGAGGCAGGAAGAGAGTGATCAGAATCACATTTATATCGTAGCCAATATGATCTATTTTAGGGATAAGTGATGCATGTTTTACTTTATTGTTGATTTAGATACAGAGGCTAGACTGAAAGACAGTGGTAGAAGTGTAAGAACTGAGGAATGGCAATGCAGGTCAAATACAAAAGATAACTTTAAATGGTCAAATTGGTTCATTTATTCTCACATGAATTTGTTAATAATACTAACATATTTGTTGCCCTGGAGACCAGAGTCAATGCAAGTGAGGGTGAAGTAGGACTACAGATAATGGGTCAACATTTGAGGCTGCTAATTCATATTTAACTTAAGGCTGGACCTTTAGAAATCCCCTCACTCAAACAGTATTGTCATTCATTTCGGCACAATCACTGGAGCTGTCCACTATGGAGGCCAGGTTGACAGTTAGTGAGAAGGAAGTGGCCTGCCTGAAAAGAGACAGCGCAGCTAAAATCAGTACGATTTGTGTATCGTATGACGTGTCTCATCCCCGAAACCAAAGTTGCAAATATTGTCAACACTTCATGTTTAAAAAATGGAATGACATACAGTTGAAAGGACGGGTCGATTATTGTTCATGAATTAAAATACACATGAGTCAGATTTCACAAGTGTATGACCAGCATTTATAATTGGATAAATAATGAAAACGAACCTGAATAGGACTGGCGTGAAGGATACTTAACGAAAGCAATGTCTGACCTGGTGGAAGCAATTACCACAAAAGTCATCATCCGAAACAAGGAAGATCCAGAAGAATAACAAAATGTATGATGCCTCATGTGTTGTACTGTATATTGTCCCTGTAATTTGACAGAGAGACCAAAGGTAGCATTCTCTGCCTTGTTGGGAATCAATGGAGAATTAGGGCCCTTCAGTACTCAAACCACCATGGCCAACAAAAACATCTTCACAAACATCAGAAACCACTACACCTCAATTACAGGTACGGTATTTACAAGTATGAATAATACAAAACTAAACTGGAGCTCATCTCTAGGTTAGCGAGAGACTGAGGACTGATCTCTCTGTGATTTTCCTCTGAAACAGTTATCTTCACTGCACCAGTGTGAGGGGTTTACTGCGTCAGATTGACACCAGAGACTCTACACCAGAGAGGGGTCTACTGCTTCAGATTGACACCAGAGACTCTACACCAGAGAGGGGTCTACTGCTTCAGATTGACACCAGAGACTCTACACCAGAGAGGGGTCTACTGCTTCAGATTTACACCAGAGAGTCTACATCAGAGAGTCTACACCAGAGAGGGGTCTACACCAGAAAGTCTACACTAGAGAGTCTACATCAGAGAGTCTACACCAGAGAGGAGTCTACATCAAAGAGTCTACACCAGAGAGGGGTCTACACCAGAGAGGAGTCTACACCAGAGAGGGGTCTACACCAGAGAGGAGTCTACACCAGAGAGGAGTCTACACCAGAGAGGAGTCTACATCAGAGAGTCTACACCAGAGAGGAGTCTACACCAGAGAGGAGTCTACACCAGAGAGGGGTCTACACCAGAGAGGGGTCTACATCAGAGAGTCTACACCAGAGAGGGGTCTACACCAGAGAGTCTACACCAGAGAGGGGTCTACACCAGAAAGTCTACACTAGAGAGTCTACATCAGAGAGTCTACACCAGAGAGGAGTCTACATCAAAGAGTCTACACCAGAGAGGGGTCTACACCAGAGAGGAGTCTACACCAGAGAGGGGTCTACACCAGAGAGGGGTCTACACCAGAGAGGGGTCTACATCAGAGAGTCTACACCAGAGAGGGGTCTACACCAGAGAGTCTACACCAGAGAGTCTACACCAGAGAGGGGTCTACACCAGAGAGTCTACATCAGAGAGTCTATACCAGAGAGTCTACACCAGACAGTCTACATCAGAGAGTCTATACCAGAGAGTCTACATCAGAGAGTCTACACCAGAGAGTCTACACCAGAGAGTCTACACCAGAGAGTCTACATCAGAGATTATACACCAGAGAGGGGTCTACATCAGAGAGTCTACACCAGAGAGGGGTCTACACCAGAGAGTCTACACCAGAGAGTCTATACCAGAGAGTCTACATCAGAGAGTCTACATCAGAGAGTCTACCAGAGAGGGGTCTACACCAGAGAGGGGTCTACACCAGAGTCTACATCAGAGTCTACACCAGAGAGTCTACATCAGAGAGTCTACACCAGAAAGGAGTCTACATCAAAGAGTCTACACCAGAGACGGGTCTACACCAGAGAGGGGTCTACATCAGAGAGTCTACATCAGAGAGTCTACACCAGAGAGTCTACACCAGAGAGGAGTCTACACCACATAGTCTACACCAGAGAGGGATCTACATCAGAGAGTCTACACCAGAGAGGGGTCTACACCAGAGAGTCTACACCAGAGAGTCTACACCAGAGAGTCTACACCAGAGAGGAGTCTACATCAGAGTCTACACCAGAGAGTCTACACCAGAGAGTCTACACCAGAGAGTCTACACCAGAGAGTCTACACCAGAGAGTCTACACCAGAGAGTCTACACCAGAGAGTCTACATCAGAGAGTCTACACCAGAGAGTCTACATCAGAGAGTCTACACCAGAGAGTCTACACCAGAGAGTCTACACCAGAGAGGGGTCTACTGCTTCAGATTTACACCAGAGGGTCTACACCAGAAAGGGGTACTGCTTCAGATTGACACCAGAGAGTCGACATCAGAGAGTCTACACCAGAGAGTCTACATCAGAGAGTCTACACCAGAGAGTCTACACCAGAGAGGGGTCTACTGATTCAGATTTACACCAGAGAGTCTACACCAGAGAGTAAACACCAGAGAGTCTACACCAGAGAGGGGTCTACACTAGAGTCTACATCAGAGAGTCTACACCAGAGAGTCTACATCAGAGAGTCTACACCAGAAAGGAGTCTACATCAAAGAGTCTACACCAGAGAGGGGTCTACACCAGAGAGTCTACACCAGAGACGGGTCTACACCAGAGAGTCTACACCAGAGAGCCTACCTCAGAGAGTCTACCTCAGAGAGTCTACCTCAGAGAGTCTACCTCAGAGAGTCTACCTCAGAGAGTCTACCTCAGAGAGTCTACCTCAGAGAGTCTACCTCAGAGAGTCTACCTCAGAGAGTCTACCTCAGAGAGTCTACCTCAGAGAGTCTACCTCAGAGAGTCTACCTCAGAGAGTCTACCTCAGAGAGTCTACCTCAGAGAGTCTACATCAGAGAGTCTACACCAGAGAGTCTACATCAGAGAGTCTACACCAGAGAGGAGTCTACATCAGAGTCTACACCAGAGAGGAGTCTACACTAGAGAGTCTACATCAGAGAGTCTACACCAGAAAAGAGTCTACACCAGAGAGGGGTCTACACCAGAGAGGGGTCTACACCAGAGAGGGGTCTACACCAGAGAGGGGTCTACACCAGAGAGTCTACACCAGAGAGTCTACACCAGAGAGCCTACCTCAGAGAGTCTACCTCAGAGAGTCTACCTCAGAGAGTCTACCTCAGAGAGTCTACCTCAGAGAGTCTACCTCAGAGAGTCTACCTCAGAGAGTCTACCTCAGAGAGTCTACCTCAGAGAGTCTACCTCAGAGAGTCTACCTCAGAGAGTCTACCTCAGAGAGTCTACCTCAGAGAGTCTACCTCAGAGAGTCTACCTCAGAGAGTCTACCTCAGAGAGTCTACCTCAGAGAGTCTACATCAGAGAGTCTACACCAGAGAGTCTACATCAGAGAGTCTACACCAGAGAGGAGTCTACACCAGAGAGTCTACATCAGAGAGTCTACATCAGAGATTATACACCAGAGAGGGGTCTACATCAGAGAGTCTACACCAGAGAGGGGTCTACACCAGAGAGTCTACACCAGAGAGGGGTCTACACCAGAGAGTCTACACCAGAGAGTCTACACCAGAGAGCCTACCTCAGAGAGTCTACCTCAGAGAGTCTACCTCAGAGAGTCTACCTCAGAGAGTCTACCTCAGAGAGTCTACCCAGAGAGTCTACCTCAGAGAGTCTCTCAGAGAGTCTACCTCAGAGAGTCTACCTCAGAGAGTCTACCTCAGAGAGTCTACCTCAGAGAGTCTACCTCAGAGAGTCTACCTCAGAGAGTCTACCTCAGAGAGTCTACCTCAGAGAGTCTACCTCAGAGAGTCTACATCAGAGAGTCTACACCAGAGAGTCTACATCAGAGAGTCTACACCAGAGAGGAGTCTACACCAGAGAGTCTACATCAGAGAGTCTACATCAGAGATTATACACCAGAGAGGGGTCTACATCAGAGAGTCTACACCAGAGAGGGGTCTACACCAGAGAGTCTACACCAGAGAGGGGTCTACACCAGAGAGTCTACACCAGAGAGGGGTCTACACCAGAGAGGGATCTACACCAGAGAGGGATCTACACCAGAGAGTCTACACCAGAGAGTCTACATCAGAGAGTCTACACCAGAGAGTCTACACCAGAGAGTCTACACCAGAGAGTCTACACCAGAGAGTCTACACCAGAGAGTCTACACCAGAGAGTCTACACCAGAGAGTCTACACCAGAGAGTCTACACCAGAGAGGGGTCTACTGCTTCAGATTTACACCAGAGAGTCTACACCAGAGAGTCTACATCAGAGAGGGATCTACACCAGAGAGGGATCTACACCAGAGAGGGATCTACACCAGAGAGGGATCTACACCAGAGAGGGATCTACACCAGAGAGGGATCTACACCAGAGAGGGATCTACACCAGAGAGGGATCTACACCAGAGAGGGATCTACACCAGAGAGGGATCTACACCAGAGAGTCTACACCAGAGAGTTTACATCAGAGAGTCTACACCAGAGAGGAGTCTACACCAGAGAGGAGTCTACACCAGAGAGGAGTCTACACCAGAGAGGAGTCTACACCAGAGAGTCGTCTACACCAGAGAGTCGTCTACATCAGAGAGTCTACACCAGAGAGTCTACACCAGAGAGTCTACACCAGAGAGTCTACACCAGAGAGTCTACACCAGAGAGGGGTCTACACCAGAGAGGGGTCTACACCAGAGAGTCTACATCAGAGAGGGGTCTACACCAGAGAGTCTACACCAGAGAGGGGTCTACACCAGAGAGTCTACATCAGAGCATGGCGCTTGTAACGCCAGGGTAGTGGGTTCGATCCCCGGGACCACCCATACGTAGAATGTATGCACACATGACTGTAAGTCGCTTTGGATAAAAGCGTCTGCTAAACATATATTATTATTATTATTACACCAGAGAGTTTACACCAGAGAGTCTACACCAGAGAGTCTACACCAGAGAGTCTACACCAGAGAGTCTACACCAGAGAGTCTACACCAGAGAGTCTACACCAGAGAGTCTACACCAGAGAGTCTACACCAGAGAGGGGTCTACACCAGATAGTCTACACCAGAGAGTCTACACCAGAGAGTCTACACCAGATAGTCTACACCAGAGAGTCTACACCAGAGAGTCTACACCAGAGAGTCTACACCAGAGAGTCTACATCAGAGAGTCTACACCAGAGAGTCTACACCAGCGAGTCTACACCAGCGAAGGGTCTACTGCTTCAGATTTACACCAGAGAGTCTACACCAGAGAGTCTACACCAGAGAGGGGTCTACACCAGAGAGTCTACACCAGAGAGTCTACACCAGAGAGGGGTCTACACCAGAGAGTCTACATCAGAGAGTCTACACCAGAGAGTCTACACCAGAGAGTGTACGTCAGAGTATACACCAGAGATTCTACATCAGAGAGTCTACACCAGAGAGGAGTCTACACCAGAGAGGAGTCTACACCAGAGAGGAGTCTACACCAGAGAGTCTACACCAGAGAGGGGTCTACACCTGAGAGTCTACATCAGAGAGTCTACATCAGAAAGTCTACATCAGAGGGGTCTACTGCTTCAGATTTACACCAGAGAGTCTACATCAGAGAGTGTACACAAGAGAGTCTACACCAGAGAGTCTACAGCAGAGAGTCTACACCAGAGAGGAGTCTACATCAGAGAGTCTACACCAGAGAGGGGTCTACACCAGAGAGGGGTCTACACCAGAGAGTCTACATCAGAGAGTCTACACCAGAGAGTCTACAGCAGAGAGTCTACAGCAGAGAGTCTACAGCAGAGAGTCTACACCAGAGAGGGGTCTACACCAGAGAGTCTACACCAGAGTCTACATCAGAGTCTACACCAGAGAGTCTACATCAGAGAGGAGTCTACATCAAAGAGTCTACACCAGAGAGGGGTCTACACCAGAGAGGGGTCTACATCAGAGAGTCTACACCAGAGAGTCTACACCACAGAGTCTACACCAGAGAGGGATCTACACCAGAGAGTCTACACCAAAGAGGGGTCTACACCAGAGAGTCTACACCAGAGAGTCTACACCAGAGAGTCTACACCAGAGAGTCTACATCAGAGAGGGGTCTACATCAGAGAGGGGTCTACACCAGAGAGTCTACACCAGAGAGTCTACACCAGAGAGTCTACACCAGAGAGTCTACACCAGAGAGTCTACACCAGAGAGTCTACACCAGAGAGTCTACACCAGAGAGTCTACATCAGAGAGTCTACACCAGAGAGTCTACACCAGAGAGTCTACATCAGAGAGTCTACACCAGAAAGGAGTCTACATCAGAGAGTCTACACCAGAAAGGAGTCTACATCAGAGAGTCTACACCAGAGAGGGGTCTACACCAGAGAGGGGTCTATACCAGAGAGGGGTCTATACCAGAGAGGGGTCTACATCAGAGAGTCTACATCAGAGAGTCTACACCAGAGAGTCTACCCCAGAGAGGAGTATACACCACAGAGTCTACACCAGAGAGGGGTCTACATCAGAGAGTCTACACCAGAGAGTCTACACCAGAGAGTCTACACCAGAGTCTACACCAGAGAGGGGTCTACACCAGAGAGTCTACATCAGAGAGTCTACATCAGAGTCTACACCAGAGAGTCTACATCAGAGAGTCTACACCAGAGAGTCTACATCAGAGAGTCTACACCAGAAAGGAGTCTACATCAAAGAGTCTACACCAGAGAGGGGTCTACACCAGAGAGGGGTCTACACCAGAGAGGGGTCTACACCAGAGAGGGGTCTACACCAGAGAGTCTACACCAGAGAGTCTACATCAGAGAGTCTACATCAGAGAGTCTACACCAGAGAGTCTACACCAGAGAGGAGTCTACACCAGAGAGGGATCTACATCAGAGAGTCTACACCAGAGAGGGGTCTACACCAGAGAGGGATCTACATCAGAGAGTCTACACCAGAGAGGGGTCTACACCAGAGAGGGGTCTACATCAGAGAGTCTACATCAGAGAGTCTACACCAGAGAGTCTACACCAGAGAGTCTACACCAGAGAGTCTACACCAGAGAGTCTACATCAGAGTCTACACCAGAGAGTCTACACCAGAAAGGAGTCTACATCAAAGAGTCTACACCAGAGAGGGGTCTACATCAGAGAGTCTACATCAGAGAGTCTACACCAGAGAGTCTACACCAGAGAGGAGTCTACACCACAGAGTCTACACCAGAGAGGGATCTACATCAGAGAGTCTACACCAGAGAGGGGTCTACATCAGAGAGTCTACACCAGAGAGTCTACACCAGAGAGTCTACACCAGAGAGTCTACACCAGAGAGTCTACACCAGAGAGTCTACACCAGAGAGTCTACACCAGAGAGTCTACACCAGAGAGTCTACACCAGAGAGTCTACACCAGAGAGTCTACACCAGAGAGTCTACACCAGAGAGTCTACACCAGAGAGTCTACACCAGAGAGTCTACACCAGAGAGTCTACACCAGAGAGGGGTCTACACCACCAGAGTCTACACCAGAGAGTCTACATCAGAGAGTGTACACCAGAGAGTCTACACCAGAGAGTCTACACCAGAGAGTCTACACCAGAGAGTCTACACCAGAGAGTCTACACCAGAGAGGGATCTACATCAGGGGGTCTACACCAGAGAGGGGTCTACACCAGAGAGGGGTCTACACCAGAGAGGGGTCTACACCAGAGAGGGGTCTACACCAGAGAGGGGTCTACACCAGAGAGGGGTCTACACCAGAGAGGGGTCTACACCAGAGAGGGGTCTACACCAGAGAGTCTACACCAGAGAGTCTACACCAGAGAGTCTACACCAGAGAGTCTACACCAGAGAGTCTACATCAGAGTATACACCAGAGAGTCTACATCAGAGTCTACACCAGAGAGGAGTATACACCAGAGAGTCTACACCAAAGAGGGGTCTACACCAGAGAGTCTACACCAGAGAGTCTACACCAGAGAGTCTACATCAGAGAGGGGTCTACACCAGAGAGTCTACACCAGAGAGTCTACACCAGAGAGTCTACACCAGAGAGTCTACACCAGAGAGTCTACACCAGAGAGTCTACACCAGAGAGTCTACATCAGAGTCTACACCAGAGAGTCTACATCAGAGAGTCTACACCAGAAAGGAGTCTACATCAAAGAGTCTACACCAGAGAGGGGTCTACACCAGAGAGGGGTCTATACCAGAGAGGGGTCTACATCAGAGAGTCTACATCAGAGAGTCTACATCAGAGAGTCTACACCAGAGAGTCTACACCAGAGAGTCTACCCCAGAGAGGAGTCTACACCACAGAGTCTACACCAGAGAGGGATCTACATCAGAGAGTCTACACCAAAGAGGGGTCTACACCAGAGAGTCTACATCAGAGAGTCTACACCAGAAAGGAGTCTACATCAAAGAGTCTACACCAGAGAGGGGTCTACACCAGAGAGGGGTCTACACCAGAGAGGGGTCTACACCAGAGAGGGGTCTACACCAGAGAGGGGTCTACACCAGAGAGGGGTCTACACCAGAGAGGAGTCTACATCAGAGTCTACATCAGAGTCTACATCAGAGTCTACATCAGAGTCTACATCAGAGTCTACACCAGAGAGTCTACACCAGAGAGTCTACACCAGAGAGTCTACACCAGAGAGTCTACACCAGAGAGTCTACACCAGAGAGTCTACACCAGAGAGTGTACACCAGAGAGTGTACACCAGAGAGTCTACACCAGAGAGTCTACACCAGAGAGTCTACACCAGAGAGTCTACACCAGAGAGTCTACATCAGAGTCTACATCAGAGTCTACATCAGAGAGTCTACACCAGAAAGGAGTCTACATCAAAGAGTCTACACCAGAGAGGGGTCTACATCAGAGAGTCTACATCAGAGAGTCTACACCAGAGAGTCTACACCAGAGAGGAGTCTACACCACAGAGTCTACACCAGAGAGGGATCTACATCAGAGAGTCTACACCAGAGAGGGGTCTACATCAGAGAGTCTACACCAGAGAGTGTACATCAGAGAGTGTACATCAGAGAGTGTACATCAGAGAGTCTACACCAGAGAGTCTACACCAGAGAGTCTACACCAGAGAGTCTACACCAGAGAGTCTACACCAGAGAGTCTACACCAGAGAGTCTACACCAGAGAGTCTACACCAGAGAGGGGTCTACTGCTTCAGATTTACACCAGAGTCTACACCAGAGAGTGTACATCAGAGAGTGTACACCAGAGAGTCTACACCAGAGAGTCTACACCAGAGAGTCTACACCAGAGAGTCTACACCAGAGGGTCTACACCAGAGAGTCTACACCAGAGAGGGATCTACATCAGGGGGTCTACACCAGAGAGGGGTCTACACCAGAGAGGGGTCTACACCAGAGAGGGGTCTACACCAGAGAGGGGTCTACACCAGAGAGGGGTCTACACCAGAGAGGGGTCTACACCAGAGAGGGGTCTACACCAGAGAGGGGTCTACACCAGAGAGTCTACACCAGAGAGTCTACACCAGAGAGGGGTCTACACCAGAGAGGGGTCTACATCAGAGTCTACACCAGAGAGGAGTATACACCAGAGAGTCTACACCAGAGAGGAGTATACACCAGAGAGTCTACACCAGAGAGTCTACACCAGAGAGTCTACACCAGAGAGTCTACACCAGAGAGTCTACACCAGAGAGTCTACACCAGAGAGTCTACACCAGAGAGTCTACACCAGAGAGTCTACACCAGATAGTCTACACCAGATAGTCTACATCAGAGAGGGGTCTACATCAGAGAGGGGTCTACATCACAGAGTCTACACCACAGAGTCTACACCACAGAGTCTACACCACAGAGTCTACACCAGAGAGTCTACACCAGAGAGGAGTCTACACCAGAGAGGAGTCTACACCAGAGAGGAGTCTACACCAGAGAGGAGTCTACACCAGATTATACATCAGAGAGTCTACATCAGAGAGTGTACATCAGAGAGTGTACACCAGAGAGTGTACATCAGAGAGTGTACACCAGAGAGTGTACACCAGAGAGTGTACACCAGAGAGTCTACACCAGAGAGTCTACACCAGAGAGTCTACACCAGAGAGTCTACACCAGAGAGTCTACACCAGAGAGTCTACACCAGAGAGTCTACACCAGAGAGTCTACACCAGAGAGTCTACACCAGAGAGGGGTCTACTGCTTCAGATTTACACCAGAGAGTCTACACCAGAGAGGGGTCTACACCAGAGAGGGGTCTACACCAGAGAGGGGTCTACACCAGAGAGGGGTCTACACCAGAGAGGGGTCTACACCAGAGAGGGGTCTACACCAGAGAGGGGTCTACACCAGAGAGGGGTCTACACCAGAGAGGGGTCTACACCAGAGAGTCTACACCAGAGAGTCTACACCAGAGAGTCTACACCAGAGAGTCTACATCAGAGAGTCTACGTCAGAGTATACACCAGAGAGTCTACACCAGAGAGTCTACACCAGAGAGTCTACACCAGAGAGGGATCTACACCAGAGAGTCTACATCAGAGTCTACACCAGAGTGTCTACACCAGAGAGGGGTCTACACCAGAGAGGGGTCTACACCAGAGAGGGGTCTACACCAGAGAGGGGTCTACACCAGAGAGGGGTCTACACCAGAGAGTCTACACCAGAGAGGGGTCTACACCAGAGAGGGGTCTACACCAGAGAGGGGTCTACACCAGAGAGGGGTCTACACCAGAGAGGGGTCTACACCAGAGAGGGGTCTACACCAGAGAGGGGTCTACACCAGAGAGGGGTCTACACCAGAGAGGGGTCTACACCAGAGAGGGGTCTACACCAGAGAGGGGTCTACACCAGAGAGGGGTCTACACCAGAGAGGAGTCTACACCAGAGAGGAGTCTACACCAGAGAGGAGTCTACACCAGAGAGGAGTCTACACCAGAGAGGAGTCTACACCAGAGAGTCTACACCAGAGAGTCTACACCAGAGAGTCTACACCAGAGAGTCTACACCAGAGAGTCTACGTCAGAGTATACACCAGAGAGTCTACACAAGAGAGTCTACACAAGAGAGGGGTCTACACCTGATAGTCTACACCAGAGAGGGATCTACATCAGAGAGTCTACATCAGAGAGTCTACACCAGATAGTCTACACCAGAGAGGGATCTACATCAGAGAGTCTACACCAGAGAGTCTACACCAGAGAGGGATCTACATCAGAGAGTCTACACCAGAGAGGGGTCTACACCAGAGAGTCTACACCAGAGAGTCTACATCAGAGTCTACACCAGAGAGGGGTCTACACCAGAGTCTACACCAGAGAGGGGTCTACACCAGAGTCTACATCAGAGAGTCTACACCAGAGAGTCTACATCAGAGTCTACACCAGAGAGTCTACATCAGAGAGTCTACACCAGAAAGGAGTCTACATCAAAGAGTCTACACCAGAGAGGGGTCTACATCAGAGAGTCTACATCAGAGAGTCTACACCAGAGAGTCTACACCAGAGAGTCTACACCAGAGAGGAGTCTACACCACAGAGTCTACACCACAGAGTCTACACCACAGAGTCTACACCAGAGTGGGATCTACATCAGAGAGTCTACACCAGAGAGGGGTCTACACCAGAGTGGGGTCTACACCAGAGAGTCTACACCAGAGAGTCTACACCAGAGAGGGGTCTACACCAGAGAGTCTACACCAGAGAGTCTACACCAGAGAGTCTACACCAGAGAGGAGTCTACACCAGAGAGGAGTCTACACCAGAGAGGAGTCTACACCAGAGAGGAGTCTACACCAGAGAGGAGTCTACACCAGAGAGGAGTCTACACCAGAGAGGAGTCTACACCAGAGAGGAGTCTACATCAGAGAGGAGTCTACATCAGAGAGTCTACACCAGAGAGTCTACACCAGAGAGTCTACACCAGAGAGTCTACACCAGAGAGTCTACACCAGAGAGGGGTCTACACCAGAGAGGGGTCTACACCAGAGAGGGGTCTACACCAGAGAGGGGTCTACACCAGAGAGGGGTCTACACCAGAGAGGGGTCTACACCAGAGAGTCTACACCAGAGAGTCTACACCAGAGAGTCTACACCAGAGAGTCTACACCAGAGAGTCTACACCAGAGAGGGGTCTACTGCTTCAGATTTACACCAGAGAGTCTACACCAGAGAGTCTACACCAGAGAGGGGTCTACACCAGAGAGGGGTCTACACCAGAGAGGAGTCTACACCAGAGAGGAGTCTACACCAGAGAGGAGTCTACACCAGAGAGGAGTCTACACCAGAGAGGAGTCTACACCAGAGAGGAGTCTACACCAGAGAGGAGTCTACACCAGAGAGTCTACACCAGAGAGTCTACACCAGAGAGTCTACACCAGAGTCTACGTCAGAGAGTCTACATCAGAGAGTCTACACCAGAGAGTCTACACCAGAGAGGAGTCTACACCAGAGAGGGGTCTACACCAGAGAGGGGTCTACACCAGAGAGGGATCTACATCAGAGAGTCTACACCAGAGAGGGGTCTACACCAGAGAGTCTACACCAGAGAGTCTACACCAGAGAGTCTACACCAGAGAGTCTACACCAGAGAGTCTACACCAGAGAGTCTACACCAGAGAGTCTACACCAGAGAGTCTACACCAGAGAGGGGTCTACTGCTTCAGATTTACACCAGAGAGTCTACACCAGAGAGTCTACATCAGAGAGTGTACACCAGAGAGTCTACACCAGAGAGTCTACACCAGAGAGTCTACACCAGAGAGTCTACACCAGAGAGTCTACACCAGAGAGTCTACATCAGAGAGGAGTCTACACCAGAGAGGGGTCTACACCAGAGAGGGATCTACATCAGAGAGGGATCTACATCAGAGAGTCTACACCAGAGAGGGGTCTACACCAGAGAGTCTACACCAGAGAGGAGTCTACATCAGAGAGTCTACATCAGAGAGTCTACACCAGAGAGTCTACACCAGAGAGTCTACACCAGAGAGTCTACACCAGAGAGTCTACACCAGAGAGTCTACACCAGAGAGGGGTCTACTGCTTCAGATTTACACCAGAGAGGGGTCTACACCAGAGAGGGGTCTACACCAGAGAGTCTACACCAGAGAGTCTACACCAGAGAGTCTACACCAGAGAGTCTACACCAGAGAGTCTACACCAGAGAGTCTACACCAGAGAGTCTACACCAGAGAGTCTACACCAGAGAGGGGTCTACTGCTTCAGATTTACACCAGAGAGTCTACACCAGAGAGGAGTCTACACCAGAGAGTCTACATCAGAGTCTACACCAGATAATCTACATCAGAGAGGAGTCTACACCAGAGAGTCTACACCAGAGAGGAGTCTACACCAGAGAGTCTACATCAGAGTCTACACCAGAGAGGGGTCTACACCAGAGAGGGGTCTACACCAGAGAGTCTACATCAGAGAGTCTACACCAGAGAGTCTACACCAGAGAGGAGTCTACACCAGAGAGTCTACATCAGAGTCTACATCAGATAATCTACATCAGAGAGTCTACACCAGAGAGTCTACACCAGAGAGTCTACACCAGAGAGTCTACACCAGAGAGTCTACACCAGAGAGTCTACACCAGAGAGTCTACACCAGAGAGTCTACACCAGAGAGGGGTCTACTGCTTCAGATTTACACCAGAGAGGGGTCTACACCAGAGAGGGGTCTACACCAGAGAGTCTACACCAGAGAGTCTACACCAGAGAGTCTACATCAGAGAGTCTACACCAGAGAGTCTACACCAGAGAGTCTACACCAGAGAGTCTACACCAGAGAGTCTACACCAGAGAGTCTACACCAGAGAGTCTACACCAGAGAGTATACACCAGAGAGTCTACACCAGAGAGTCTACACCAGAGAGTCTACACCAGAGAGGGGTCTACTGCTTCAGATTTACACCAGAGAGTCTACACCAGAGAGGAGTCTACACCAGAGAGTCTACATCAGAGTCTACACCAGATAATCTACATCAGAGAGTCTACACCAGAGAGTGTACACCAGAGAGGGGTCTACACCAGAGTCTACATCAGAGAGTCTACACCAGAGAGTCTACATCAGAGTCTACATCAGAGAGTCTACATCAGAGAGTCTACATCAGAAAGGAGTCTACATCAAAGAGTCTACACCAGAGAGGGGTCTACACCAGAGAGGATACTACACCAGAGAGTCTACACCAGAGAGTCTACACCAGAGAGTCTACACCAGAGAGTCTACACCAGAGAGTCTACACCAGAGAGTCTACATCAGAGTCTACACCAGAGAGGGGTCTACACCAGAGAGAGTCTACATCAGAGAGAGTCTACATCAGAGAGAGTCTACATCAGAGAGAGTCTACACCAGAGAGTCTACATCAGAGAGTCTACACCAGAGAGTCTACACCAGAGAGTCTACACCAGAGAGGGATCTACACCAGAGAGTCTACACCAGAGAGTCTACACCAGAGAGTCTACACCAGAGTGTCTACACCAGAGAGTCTACACCAGAGAGGGGTCTACACCAGAGAGGGGTCTACACCAGAGAGGGGTCTACACCAGAGAGGGGTCTACACCAGAGAGGGGTCTACACCAGAGAGGGGTCTACACCAGAGAGGGGTCTACACCAGAGAGGGGTCTACACCAGAGAGGGGTCTACACCAGAGAGGGGTCTACACCAGAGAGGGGTCTACACCAGAGAGGGGTCTACACCAGAGAGGGGTCTACACCAGAGAGGGGTCTACACCAGAGAGGGGTCTACACCAGAGAGGGGTCTACACCAGAGAGGGGTCTACACCAGAGAGTCTACACCAGAGAGGAGTCTACACCAGAGAGGAGTCTACACCAGAGAGGAGTCTACACCAGAGAGGAGTCTACACCAGAGAGTCTACACCAGAGAGTCTACACCAGAGAGTCTACACCAGAGAGTCTACACCAGAGAGTCTACACCAGAGAGTCTACGTCAGAGTATACACCAGAGAGTCTACACAAGAGAGTCTACACAAGAGAGGGGTCTACACCTGATAGTCTACACCAGAGAGGGATCTACATCAGAGAGTCTACATCAGAGAGTCTACACCAGATAGTCTACACCAGAGAGGGATCTACATCAGAGAGTCTACACCAGAGAGTCTACACCAGAGAGGGATCTACATCAGAGAGTCTACACCAGAGAGGGGTCTACACCAGAGAGTCTACACCAGAGAGTCTACATCAGAGTCTACACCAGAGAGGGGTCTACACCAGAGTCTACACCAGAGAGGGGTCTACACCAGAGTCTACATCAGAGAGTCTACACCAGAGAGTCTACATCAGAGTCTACACCAGAGAGTCTACATCAGAGAGTCTACACCAGAAAGGAGTCTACATCAAAGAGTCTACACCAGAGAGGGGTCTACATCAGAGAGTCTACATCAGAGAGTCTACACCAGAGAGTCTACACCAGAGAGGAGTCTACACCACAGAGTCTACACCACAGAGTCTACACCACAGAGTCTACACCAGAGTGGGATCTACATCAGAGAGTCTACACCAGAGAGGGGTCTACACCAGAGTGGGGTCTACACCAGAGAGTCTACACCAGAGAGTCTACACCAGAGAGTCTACACCAGAGAAGAGTCTACACCAGAGAGGAGTCTACACCAGAGAGGAGTCTACACCAGAGAGGAGTCTACACCAGAGAGGAGTCTACACCAGAGAGGAGTCTACACCAGAGAGGAGTCTACACCAGAGAGGAGTCTACACCAGAGAGGAGTCTACATCAGAGAGGAGTCTACACCAGAGAGTCTACACCAGAGAGTCTACACCAGAGAGTCTACACCAGAGAGTCTACACCAGAGAGTCTACACCAGAGAGTCTACACCAGAGAGGGGTCTACACCAGAGAGGGGTCTACACCAGAGAGGGGTCTACACCAGAGAGGGGTCTACACCAGAGAGGGGTCTACACCAGAGAGTCTACACCAGAGAGTCTACACCAGAGAGTCTACACCAGAGAGTCTACACCAGAGAGTCTACACCAGAGAGGGGTCTACTGCTTCAGATTTACACCAGAGAGTCTACACCAGAGAGTCTACACCAGAGAGGGGTCTACACCAGAGAGGGGTCTACACCAGAGAGGAGTCTACACCAGAGAGGAGTCTACACCAGAGAGGAGTCTACACCAGAGAGGAGTCTACACCAGAGAGGAGTCTACACCAGAGAGGAGTCTACACCAGAGAGTCTACACCAGAGAGTCTACACCAGAGAGTCTACACCAGAGAGTCTACACCAGAGTCTACGTCAGAGAGTCTACACCAGAGAGGAGTCTACACCAGAGAGGGGTCTACACCAGAGAGGGGTCTACACCAGAGAGTCTACACCAGAGAGGGATCTACATCAGAGAGTCTACACCAGAGAGGGGTCTACACCAGAGAGTCTACACCAGAGAGTCTACACCAGAGAGTCTACACCAGAGAGTCTACACCAGAGAGTCTACACCAGAGAGTCTACACCAGAGAGTCTACACCAGAGAGTCTACACCAGAGAGGGGTCTACTACTTCAGATTTACACCAGAGAGTCTACACCAGAGAGTCTACATCAGAGAGTCTACACCAGAGAGTCTACACCAGAGAGTCTACACCAGAGAGTCTACACCAGAGAGTCTACACCAGAGAGTCTACACCAGAGAGTCTACATCAGAGAGGAGTCTACACCAGAGAGGGGTCTACACCAGAGAGGGATCTACATCAGAGAGGGATCTACATCAGAGAGTCTACACCAGAGAGGGGTCTACACCAGAGAGTCTACACCAGAGAGGAGTCTACATCAGAGAGTCTACATCAGAGAGTCTACACCAGAGAGTCTACACCAGAGAGTCTACACCAGAGAGTCTACACCAGAGAGTCTACACCAGAGAGTCTACACCAGAGAGTCTACACCAGAGAGTCTACACCAGAGAGTCTACACCAGAGAGGGGTCTACTGCTTCAGAGAGTTTACACCAGAGAGGGGTCTACACCAGAGAGGGGTCTACACCAGAGAGTCTACACCAGAGAGTCTACACCAGAGAGTCTACACCAGAGAGTCTACACCAGAGAGTCTACACCAGAGAGTCTACACCAGAGAGTCTACACCAGAGAGTCTACACCAGAGAGTCTACACCAGAGAGGGGTCTACTGCTTCAGATTTACACCAGAGAGTCTACACCAGAGAGGAGTCTACACCAGAGAGTCTACATCAGAGTCTACACCAGATAATCTACATCAGAGAGGAGTCTACACCAGAGAGTCTACACCAGAGAGGAGTCTACACCAGAGAGTCTACATCAGAGTCTACACCAGAGAGGGGTCTACACCAGAGAGGGGTCTACACCAGAGAGTCTACATCAGAGAGTCTACACCAGAGAGTCTACACCAGAGAGTCTACATCAGAGAGTCTACATCAGAGAGTCTACACCAGAGAGTCTACACCAGAGAGGAGTCTACACCAGAGAGTCTACATCAGAGTCTACATCAGATAATCTACATCAGAGAGTCTACACCAGAGAGTCTACACCAGAGAGTCTACACCAGAGAGTCTACACCAGAGAGTCTACACCAGAGAGTCTACACCAGAGAGTCTACACCAGAGAGGGGTCTACTGCTTCAGATTTACACCAGAGAGGGGTCTACACCAGAGAGGGGTCTACACCAGAGAGTCTACACCAGAGAGTCTACACCAGAGAGTCTACATCAGAGAGTCTACACCAGAGAGTCTACACCAGAGAGTCTACACCAGAGAGTCTACACCAGAGAGTCTACACCAGAGAGTATACACCAGAGAGTCTACACCAGAGAGTCTACACCAGAGAGTCTACACCAGAGAGGGGTCTACTGCTTCAGATTTACACCAGAGAGTCTACACCAGAGAGGAGTCTACACCAGAGAGTCTACATCAGAGTCTACACCAGATAATCTACATCAGAGAGTCTACACCAGAGAGTGTACACCAGAGAGGGGTCTACACCAGAGTCTACATCAGAGAGTCTACACCAGAGAGTCTACATCAGAGTCTACATCAGAGAGTCTACATCAGAGAGTCTACATCAGAAAGGAGTCTACATCAAAGAGTCTACACCAGAGAGGGGTCTACACCAGAGAGGATACTACACCAGAGAGTCTACACCAGAGAGTCTACACCAGAGAGTCTACACCAGAGAGTCTACACCAGAGAGTCTACACCAGAGAGTCTACATCAGAGTCTACACCAGAGAGGGGTCTACACCAGAGAGAGTCTACATCAGAGAGAGTCTACATCAGAGAGAGTCTACATCAGAGAGAGTCTACACCAGAGAGTCTACACCAGAGAGTCTACATCAGAGAGTCTACACCAGAGAGTCTACACCAGAGAGTCTACACCAGAGAGTCTACACCAGAGAGTCTACACCAGAGAGTCTACACCAGATAATCTACACCAGATAATCTACACCAGATAATCTACACCAGAGAGTGTACATCAGAGAGTCTACACCAGAGAGTCTACACCAGAGTGTCTACATCAGAGAGTCTACACCAGAGAGGGGTCTACTGCTTCAGATTTACACCAGAGAGTCTACACCAGAGAGTCTACATCAGAGAGTGTACACCAGAGAGTGTACACCAGAGAGTGTACACCAGAGAGTCTACACCAGAGAGTCCACACCAGAGAGTCCACACCAGAGAGTCCACACCAGAGAGGGGTCTACACCAGAGAGGGGTCTACACCAGAGAGTCTACACCAGAGAGTCTACACCAGAGAGTCTACACCAGAGAGGGGTCTACACCAGAGAGGGGTCTACACCAGAGAGTCTACACCAGAGAGTCTACACCAGAGAGTCTACACCAGAGAGTCTACACCAGAGAGTCTACACCAGAGAGTCTACATCAGAGAGTCTACATCAGAGAGTCTACACCAGAGAGTGTACATCAGAGAGGGGTCTAGACCAGAGAGTCTACACCAGAGAGTCTACATTAGAGAGTCTACACCAGAGAGTCTACACCAGAGAGTATACATCAGAGAGTCTACACCAGAGAGTCTACATCAGAGAGTCTACATCAGAGAGTCTACACCAGAGAGTGTACATCAGAGAGGGGTCTAGACCAGAGAGTCTACACCAGAGAGTCTACACCAGAGAGTCTACACCAGAGAGTCTACACCAGAGAGTCTACATCAGAGAGTCTACACCAGAGAGGAGTCTACACCAGAGAGTGTACATCAGAGAGTCTACACCAGAGAGTCTACATCAGAGAGTCTACACCAGAGAGTCTACACCAGAGAGTCTACACCAGAGAGTCTACACCAGAGAGTCTACATCAGAGAGGAGTCTACACCAGAGAGGGATCTACATCAGAGTCTACACCAGAGAGTCTACACCAGCGAGGGGTCTACTGCTTCAGATTTACACCAGAGAGTCTACATCAGAGAGGGGTCTACACCAGAGAGGGATCTACACCAGAGAGGGATCTACACCAGAGAGGGATCTACACCAGAGAGGGATCTACACCAGAGAGTCTACACCAGAGAGGGGTCTACATCAGAGAGTCTACATCAGAGAGTCTACACCAGAGAGTCTACACCAGAGAGTCTACACCAGAGAGTCTACACCAGAGAGTCTACACCAGAGAGTCTACACCAGAGAGTCTACACCAGAGAGTCTACATCAGAGAGTCTACACCAGAGAGGAGTCTACACCAGAGAGGAGTCTACACCAGAGAGGAGTCTACACCAGAGAGGAGTCTACATCAGAGAGTCTACATCAGAGAGTCTACATCAGAGAGTCTACATCAGAGAGTCTACATCAGAGAGTCTACACCAGAGAGTGTACATCAGAGAGTCTACACCACATAGTTTACATCAGAGAGTGTACACCAGCGAGGGGTCTACTGCTTCAGATTTACACCAGAGAGTCTACATCAGAGAGTGTACATCAGAGAGTCTACACCTGAGAGTCTACACCTGAGAGTCTACACCAGAGAGTCTACACCTGAGAGTCTACACCTGAGAGTCTACACCAGAGAGTCTACACCAGAGAGTCTACACCAGAGAGTCTACACCAGAGAGTCTACACCAGCGAGGGGTCTACTGCTTCAGATTTACACCAGAGAGTCTACACCAGAGAGTCTACATCAGAGAGTGTACACCAGAGAGTCTACACCAGAGTCTACACCAGAGAGGGGTCTACACCAGAGAGTCTACACCAGAGAGAGTACACCAGAGAGTCTACATCAGAGAGTCTACATCAGAGAGGAGTCTACATCAGAGAGGAGTCTACATCAGAGAGGAGTCTACATCAGAGAGGAGTCTACATCAGAGAGGAGTCTACACCAGAGAGGAGTCTACACCAGAGAGTCTACACCAGAGAGTCTACGTCAGAGTATACACCAGAGATTCTACATCAGAGAGTCTACACCAGAGAGGAGTCTACACCAGAGAGTCTACACCAGAGAGGGGTCTACACCTGAGAGTCTACATCAGAGAGTCTACACCAGAGAGTCTACATCAGAGAGTCTACACCAGAGAGTCTACATCAGAAAGTCTACACCAGAGAGTCTACATCAGAGAGTCTACATCAGAGAGTCTACATCAGAGAGTCTACATCAGAGAGTCTACACCAGAGAGTCTACACCAGAGGGGTCTACACCAGAGGGGTCTACTGCTTCAGATTTACACCAGAGAGTCTACACCAGAGAGTCTACACCAGAGAGGGGTCTACATCAGAGAGTCTACATCAGAGAGTCTACACCAGAGAGTCTACACCAGAGAGTCTACGTCAGAGTATACACCAGAGATTCTACATCAGAGAGTCTACACCAGAGAGGAGTCTACACCAGAGAGTCTACACCAGAGAGGGGTCTACACCTGAGAGTCTACATCAGAAAGTCTACACCAGAGAGTCTACAGCAGAGAATCTACAGCAGAGAATCTACACAAGAGAGAGGTCTACATCAGAGAGTCTACACCAGAGAGGGGTCTACACCAGAGAGTCTACACCAGAGAGTCTACACCAGAGAGTCTACACCAGAGAGTCTACACCAGAGAGTCTACATCAGAGAGTCTACACCAGAGAGTCTACACCAGAGAGTCTACATCAGAGAGTCTACATCAGAGAGTCTACATCAGAGAGTCTACATCAGAGAGTCTACACCTGAGAGTCTACACCTGAGAGTCTACACCAGAGAATCTACACCAGAGAATCTACACCAGAGAATCTACACCAGCGAAGGGTCTACTGCTTCAGATTTACACCAGAGAGTCTACACCAGAGAGTCTACATCAGAGAGTGTACACCAGAGAGTCTACACCAGAGTATACACCAGAGAGTCTACATCAGAGAGTCTACACCAGAGAGGAGTCTACACCAGAGAGTCTACACCAGAGAGGGGTCTACAGCAGAGAGTCTACACCAGAGAGTCTACATCAGAAAGTCTACACCAGAGAGTCTACATCAGAGAGTCTACATCAGAGAGTCTACACCAGAGAGGGGTCTACACCAGAGAGGGGTCTACACCAGAGAGGGGTCTACACCAGAGAGTCTACATCAGAGAGTCTACAGCAGAGAGTCTACAGCAGAGAGTCTACACCAGAGAGTCTACACCAGAGAGTCTACATCAGAGTCTACATCAGAGTCTACACCAGAGAGGGGTCTACACCAGAGAGAGTCTACATCAGAGAGAGTCTACACCAGAGAGTCTACATCAGAGAGTCTACATCAGAGAGTCTACATCAGAGAGTCTACACCAGAGAGTCTACACCAGAGAGTCTACACCAGAGAGTCTACACCAGAGAGTCTACACCAGATAATCTACACCAGATAATCTACACCAGAGAGTGTACATCAGAGAGTCTACACCAGAGAGTCTACACCAGAGAGTCTACATCAGAGAGTCTACATCAGAGAGTCTACACCAGAGAGTCTACACCAGAGAGGGGTCTACTGCTTCAGATTTACACCAGAGAGTCTACACCAGAGAGTCTACATCAGAGAGTGTACACCAGAGAGGGGTCTACACCAGAGAGGGGTCTACACCAGAGAGTCTACATCAGAGAGTCTACAGCAGAGAGTCTACAGCAGAGAGTCTACACCAGAGAGTCTACATCAGAGTCTACATCAGAGTCTACACCAGAGAGGGGTCTACACCAGAGAGAGTCTACATCAGAGAGAGTCTACACCAGAGAGAGTCTACATCAGAGAGTCTACATCAGAGAGTCTACATCAGAGAGTCTACACCAGAGAGTCTACACCAGAGAGTCTACACCAGATAATCTACACCAGATAATCTACACCAGATAATCTACACCAGATAATCTACACCAGAGAGTGTACATCAGAGAGTCTACACCAGAGAGTCTACACCAGAGAGTCTACATCAGAGAGTCTACATCAGAGAGTCTACACCAGAGAGTCTACACCAGAGAGTCTACACCAGAGAGGGGTCTACTGCTTCAGATTTACACCAGAGAGTCTACACCAGAGAGTCTACATCAGAGAGTCTACACCAGAGAGTCTACACCAGAGAGTCTACACCAGAGAGTCTACACCAGAGAGTCTACACCAGAGAGTCTACACCAGAGAGGGGTCTACACCAGAGAGGGGTCTACACCAGAGAGGGGTCTACACCAGAGAGGGGTCTACACCAGAGAGGGGTCTACACCAGAGAGGGGTCTACACCAGAGAGGGGTCTACACCAGAGAGTCTACACCAGAGAGTCTACACCAGAGAGTCTACACCAGAGAGTCTACACCAGAGAGTCTACATCAGAGAGTCTACATCAGAGAGTCTACATCAGAGAGTCTACACCAGAGAGTCTACACCAGAGAGGAGTCTACACCAGAGAGTCTACATCAGAGAGTCTACACCAGAGAGTCTACATCAGAGAGTCTACATCAGAGAGTCTACACCAGAGAGTGTACATCAGAGAGGGGTCTAGACCAGAGAGTCTACACCAGAGAGTCTACATTAGAGAGTCTACACCAGAGAGTCTACACCAGAGAGTATACATCAGAGAGTCTACACCAGAGAGGAGTCTACACCAGAGAGTGTACATCAGAGAGTCTACACCAGAGAGTCTACACCAGAGAGTCTACACCAGAGAGTCTACATCAGAGAGGAGTCTACACCAGAGAGGGATCTACATCAGAGTCTACACCAGAGAGTCTACACCAGCGAGGGGTCTACTGCTTCAGATTTACACCAGATAGTCTACACCAGAGAGTCTACATCAGAGAGTGTACACCAGAGAGTGTACACCAGAGAGTCTACACCAGAGAGGGGTCTACACCAGAGAGGGATCTACACCAGAGAGGGATCTACACCAGAGAGGGATCTACACCAGAGAGGGATCTACACCAGAGAGTCTACACCAGAGAGGGGTCTACATCAGAGAGTCTACACCAGAGAGTCTACACCAGAGAGTCTACACCAGAGAGTCTACACCAGAGAGTCTACACCAGAGAGTCTACACCAGAGAGTCTACACCAGAGAGTCTACATCAGAGAGTCTACACCAGAGAGGAGTCTACACCAGAGAGGAGTCTACACCAGAGAGGAGTCTACACCAGAGAGGAGTCTACATCAGAGAGTCTACATCAGAGAGTCTACATCAGAGAGTCTACATCAGAGAGTCTACATCAGAGAGTCTACACCAGAGAGTGTACATCAGAGAGTGTACATCAGAGAGTCTACACCACATAGTTTACATCAGAGAGTGTACACCAGCGAGGGGTCTACTGCTTCAGATTTACACCAGAGAGTCTACATCAGAGAGTGTACATCAGAGAGTCTACACCTGAGAGTCTACACCAGAGAGTCTACACCAGAGAGTCTACACCAGAGAGTCTACACCAGAGAGTCTACACCAGAGAGTCTACACCAGCGAGGGGTCTACTGCTTCAGATTTACACCAGAGAGTCTACACCAGAGAGTCTACATCAGAGAGTGTACACCAGAGAGTCTACACCAGAGTCTACACCAGAGAGGGGTCTACACCAGAGAGGGGTCTACACCAGAGAGAGTACACCAGAGAGTCTACATCAGAGAGTCTACATCAGAGAGGAGTCTACACCAGAGAGGAGTCTACACCAGAGAGGAGTCTACACCAGAGAGGAGTCTACACCAGAGAGTCTACACCAGAGAGTCTACACCAGAGAGTCTACACCAGAGAGTCTACATCAGAGAGTCTACATCAGAGAGTCTACACCAGAGAGTCTACACCAGAGAGTCTACACCAGCGAGGGGTCTACTGCTTCAGATTTACACCAGAGAGTCTACACCAGAGAGTCTACACCAGAGAGTCTACATCAGAGAGTCTACACCAGAGAGTGTACATCAGAGAGTGTACACCAGAGAGTGTACACCAGAGAGTCTACACCAGAAAGTCTACACCAGAGAGTCTACACCAGAGAGTCTACACCAGAGAGTCTACACCAGAGAGTCTACACCAGAGAGTCTACACCAGCGAGGGGTCTACTGCTTCAGATTTACACCAGAGAGTCTACACCAGAGAGTCTACACCAGAGAGTCTACACCAGAGAGGGGTCTACATCAGAGAGTCTACACCAGAGAGTCTACACCAGAGAGTCTACACCAGAGAGTCTACACCAGAGAGTCTACGTCAGATTCTACATCAGAGAGTCTACACCAGAGAGGAGTCTACACCAGAGAGGAGTCTACACCAGAGAGTCTACACCAGAGAGGGGTCTACACCAGAGAGTCTACATCAGAGAGTCTACACCAGAGAGTCTACATCAGAAAGTCTACACCAGAGAGTCTACATCAGAGAGTCTACATCAGAGAGTCTACATCAGAGAGTCTACACCAGAGAGTCTACACCAGAGGGGTCTACACCAGAGGGGTCTACTGCTTCAGATTTACACCAGAGAGTCTACACCAGAGAGTCTACACCAGAGAGGGGTCTACATCAGAGAGTCTACATCAGAGAGTCTACACCAGAGAGTCTACACCAGAGAGTCTACACCAGAGAGTCTACACCAGAGAGTCTACATCAGAGAGTCTACACCAGAGAGGAGTCTACACCAGAGAGTCTACACCAGAGAGGGGTCTACACCAGAGAGTCTACATCAGAAAGTCTACACCAGAGAGTCTACAGCAGAGAATCTACAGCAGAGAATCTACACAAGAGAGAGGTCTACATCAGAGAGTCTACACCAGAGAGGGGTGTACACCAGAGAGTCTACACCAGAGAGTCTACACCAGAGAGTCTACACCAGAGAGTCTACATCAGAGAGTCTACATCAGAGAGTCTACACCAGAGAGTCTACACCAGAGAGTCTACATCAGAGAGTCTACATCAGAGAGGAGTCTACATCAGAGAGGAGTCTACATCAGAGAGTCTACACCTGAGAGTCTACACCTGAGAGTCTACACCAGAGAATCTACACCAGAGAATCTACACCAGCGAGGGGTCTACTGCTTCAGATTTACACCAGAGAGTCTACACCAGAGAGTCTACATCAGAGAGTGTACACCAGAGAGTCTACACCAGAGTATACACCAGAGAGTCTACATCAGAGAGTCTACACCAGAGAGGAGTCTACACCAGAGAGGGGTCTACACCAGAGAGTCTACACCAGAGAGTCTACACCAGAGAGTCTACATCAGAGAGTCTACATCAGAGAGTCTACACCAGAGAGTCTACATCAGAGAGTCTACACCAGAGAGGGGTCTACACCAGAGAGGGGTCTACACCAGAGAGTCTACATCAGAGAGTCTACAGCAGAGAGTCTACAGCAGAGAGTCTACACCGGAGAGTCTACATCAGAGAGTCTACATCAGAGAGTCTAAATCAAATCAAATCAAATGTATTTATATAGCCCTTCCTACATCACCTGATATCTCAAAGTGCTGTACAGAAACCCAGCCTAAAACCCCAAACAGCAAGCAATGCAGGTGTAGAAGCCCAGTGGCTAGGAAAAACTCCCTAGAAAGACCAAAACCTAGGAAGAAACCTTGAGAGGAACCAGGCTAGTGGGGTGGCCAGTCCTCTTCTGGCTATGCCGGGTGGAGATTATAACAGAACATGGCCATGATGTTTAAATGTTCATAAATGACCAGCATGGTCGTACAATAATAAGGCAGATCAGTTGAAACTGGAGCAGCAGCACGGTCAGGTGGACTGGGGACAGCAAGGAGTCATCATGTCAGGTAGTCCTGGGGCATGGTCCTAGGGCTCAGGTCCTCCAAGAGAGAGAAAGAAAGAGAGAATTAGACAGAGCATATGTGGGGTGTCCAGTCTACACCAGAGAGTCTACATCAGAGAGTCTACACCAGAGAGTGTACTCAAGAGGGTCTACATCAGAGAGTGTACTCAAGAGAGTCTACATCAGAGAGGAGTCTACAGCAGAGAGTCTACAGCAGAGAGTCTACAGCAGAGAGTCTACACCAGAGAGGAGTCTACATCAGAGAGTCTACACCAGAGAGTTTAAATCAGAGAGTCTACACCAGAGAGTCTACAGCAGAGAGTCTACAGCAGAGAGTCTACAGCAGAGAGTCTACAGCAGAGAGTCTACAGCAGAGAGTCTACACAAGAGAGAGGTCTACATCAGAGAGTCTACACCAGAGAGGGGTCTACACCAGAGAGTCTACAGCAGAGAGTCTATACCAGAGAGTCTACAGAGAGTCTACACCAGAGAGGAGTCTACACCAGAGAGTCTACACCAGAGAGTCTACACCAGAGAGTCTACACCAGAGAGTCTACACCAGAGAGTCTACACCAGAGAGTCTACACCAGAGAGTCTACACCAGAGAGTCTACATCAGAGAGTCTACATCAGAGAGTCTACACCAGAGAGGGATCTACATCAGAGGGTCTACACCAGAGAGGGGTCTACACCAGAGAGTCTACAGCAGAGAGTCTATACCAGAGAGTCTATACCAGAGAGTCTATACCAGAGAGGAGTCTACACCAGAGAGGAGTCTACACCAGAGAGTCTACACCAGAGAGTCTACACCAGAGAGTCTACACCAGAGAGTCTACACCAGAGAGTCTACACCAGAGAGTCTACACCAGAGAGTCTACACCAGAGAGTCTACACCAGAGAGTCTACACCAGAGAGTCTACACCAGGGGGTCTACACCAGAGAGTCTACACCAGAGAGTCTACAGAGAGTCTACACCAGAGAGTCTACACCAGAGAGTCTACACCAGAGAGTCTACACCAGAGAGTCTACACCAGAGAGTCTACACCAGAGAGTCTACACCAGAGAGTCTACACCAGAGAGTCTACATCAGAGAGTCTACATCAGAGAGTCTACACCAGAGAGGGATCTACATCAGAGGGTCTACACCAGAGAGGGGTCTACACCAGAGAGGAGTCTACAGCAGAGAGTCTATACCAGAGAGTCTACAGAGAGTCTACACCAGAGAGTCTACACCAGAGAGTCTACATCAGAGAGTCTACATCAGAGAGTCTACACCAGAGAGTCTACACCAGAGAGTCTACACCAGAGAGGGATCTACATCAGAGGGTCTACACCAGAGAGGGGTCTACACCAGAGAGTCTACATCAGAGAGTCTACACCAGAGAGGGGTCTACACCAGAGAGTCTACACCAGAGTCTACACCAGAGAGTCTACACCAGAGTCTACACCAGAGTCTACACCAGAGAGTCTACACCAGAGAGTCTACACCAGAGTCTACACCAGAGTCTACATCAGAGATTCTACACCAGAGAGGAGTCTACACCAGAGAGGAGTCTACACCAGAGAGGAGTCTACACCAGAGAGGAGTCTACACCAGAGAGGAGTCTACACCAGAGAGGAGTCTACACCAGAGAGGAGTCTACACCAGAGAGGAGTCTACACCAGAGAGTGTACACCAGAGAGTCTACACCAGAGAGTCTACACCAGAGAGTCTACATCAGAGAGTCTACACCAGAGAGTCTACACCAGAGAGTCTACACCAGAGAGTCTACACCAGAGAGGAGTCTACACCAGAGAGGGGTCTACACCAGAGAGGGGTCTACACCAGAGAGGGGTCTACACCAGAGAGGGGTCTACATCAGAGAGGGGTCTACACCAGAGAGGGGTCTACACCAGAGAGGGGTCTACACCAGAGAGGGGTCTACACCAGAGAGGGGTCTACACCAGAGAGGGGTCTACACCAGAGAGGGGTCTACACCAGAGAGGGGTCTACACCAGAGAGGGGTCTACACCAGAGAGGGGTCTACACCAGAGAGGGGTCTACACCAGAGAGGGGTCTACACCAGAGAGGGGTCTACACCAGAGAGGGGTCTACACCAGAGAGGGGTCTACACCAGAGAGTCTACACCAGAGAGTCTACACCAGCGAGGGGTCTACTGCTTCAGATTTACACCAGAGAGTCTACACCAGAGAGTCTACGTCAGAGTATACACCAGAGATTCTACATCAGAGAGTCTACACCAGAGAGGAGTCTACACCAGAGAGGAGTCTACACCAGAGAGGAGTCTACACCAGAGAGGAGTCTACACCAGAGAGTCTACATCAGAGAGTCTACACCAGATAGTCTACATCAGAAAGTCTACACCAGAGAGTCTACACCAGAGAGTCTACATCAGAGAGTCTACACCAGAGAGTCTACACCAGAGGGGTCTACTGCTTCAGATTTACACCAGAGAGTCTACACCAGAGAGTCTACATCAGAGAGTCTACATCAGAGAGTCTACATCAGAGAGTCTACATCAGAGAGTCTACACCAGAGAATCTACACCAGAGAGTTTAAATCAGAGTCTACACCAGAGAGTCTACAGCAGAGAGTCTACACCAGAGAGGAGTCTACATCAGAGAGTCTACACCAGAGAGTTTAAATCAGAGAGTCTACAGCAGAGAGTCTACAGCAGAGAATCTACACAAGAGAGAGGTCTACATCAGAGAGTCTACACCAGAGAGGGGTCTACACCAGAGAGGGGTCTACACCAGAGAGTCTACACCAGAGAGTCTACACCAGAGAGTCTACACCAGAGAGTCTACATCAGAGAGTCTACACCAGAGAGTCTACACCAGAGAGTCTACAGCAGAGAGTCTACAGCAGAGAGTCTACAGCAGAGAGTCTACAGCAGAGAGTCTACAACAGAGAGGGGTCTACAACAGAGAGTCTACACCAGAGAGTCTACACCAGAGAGTCTACACCAGAGAGTCTACACCAGAGAGTCTACACCAGAGAGGGGTCTACACCAGAGAGTCTACATCAGAGTCTACATCAGAGAGTCTACATCAGAGAGTCTACACCAGAGAGTCTACACCAGAGAGTCTAAATCAAATCAAATCAAATGTATTTATATAGCCCAGAGACATCAGTCTACATCTCAAAGTGCTGTACAGAAACCCAGCCAAAACCCCAAACAGCAAGCAATGCAGGTGTAGAACCAGAGAAAAACTCCCTAGAAAGACCAAAACCTAGGAAGAAACCTTGAGAGGAACCAGGCTGTGGGGTGGCCAGTCCTCTTCTGGCTATGCCGGGTGGAGATTATAACAGAACATGGCCATGATGTTTAAATGTTCATAAATGACCAGCATGGTCTACACCAATAAGGCAGATCAGTTGAAACTGGAGCAGAGCACGGTCAGGTGGACTGGGGACAGCAAGGAGTCTCATGTCAGGTAGTCCTGGGGATGGTAGGGCTCAGGTCCTCCAAGAGAGAGAAAGAAAGAGAGAATTAGACAGAGCATATGTGGGGTGTCCAGTCTACACCAGAGAGTCTACACCAGAGAGTCTACACCAGAGAGTCTACACCAGAGAGTCTACACCAGAGGGGTCTACTGCTTCAGATTTACACCAGAGAGTCTACACCAGAGAGTCTACATCAGAGAGTGTACTCAAGAGAGTCTACACCAGAGAGTCTACACCAGAGAGTCTACACCAGAGAGTCTACACCAGAGAGTCTACACCAGAGAGTCTACAGCAGAGAGTCTACAGCAGAGAGTCTACAGCAGAGAGTCTACAGCAGAGAGTCTACAGCAGAGAGTCTACAGCAGAGAGTCTACACCAGAGAGTCTACACCAGAGAGGAGTCTACATCAGAGAGTCTACACCAGAGAGTTTAAATCAGAGAGTCTATACCAGAGAGTCTACATCAGAGAGTCTACACCAGAGAGGGGTCTACACCAGAGTCTACATCAGAGAGTCTACACCAGAGAGTCTACACCAAAGAGTCTACACCAGAGAGGGGTCTACACCAGAGAGGGGTCTACACCAGAGAGGGGTCTACATCAGAGAGTCTACAGCAGAGAGTCTACAGCAGAGAGGGGTCTACACCAGAGAGGGGTCTACACCAGAGAGGGGTCTACACCAGAGAGGGGTCTACACCAGAGAGAGTCTACACCAGAGAGTCTACACCAGAGAGTCTACACCAGAGAGTCTACACCAGAGAGTCTACACCAGAGAGTCTACACCAGAGAGGGGTCTACACCAGAGAGGGGTCTACATCAGAGAGTCTACAGCAGAGAGTCTACACCAGAGAGGGGTCTACACCAGAGAGGGGTCTACACCAGAGAGGGGTCTACACCAGAGAGTCTACACCAGAGAGTCTACACCAGAGAGTCTACACCAGAGAGTCTACACCAGAGAGTCTACACCAGAGAGGAGTCTACACCACAGAGTCTACACCAGAGAGGGATCTACATTTACATTTACATGACATTTACATTTAAGTCACCAGAGAGTCTACACCAGAGAGGGTCTACACCAGAGAGTCTACATTCACCTTATGACATCCAGAGAGTCTACACCAGAGAGTCTACACCAGAGGGAAGTCTACCAGAGATTCTACAAGAGGGTCTCACACCAGAGAGTCTGACACCGCTGTCTACACCAGAGAGGGAGTCTCCACCAGTCTGGGGGCCAGAGAGAACAGTTTTGACTGGGCTGAGCGGGAGTCTACCTCAGAGAGTCTACACCAGAGAGGCCAGAGGTCTACACCAGAGGGTCTAGGGCCAGAGTCTACACCAGAGAGGTACTGAGGGTCTACATCAGAGTCTACGTCAGAGAGTCTACACCAGAGTCTTGTCTACACCAGAGAGTCTTCAACTGCAGAGTCCAGTCAGAGAACGGAGGGTCTAGAACAGAGAGTCTACACCAGAGAGTCTACACCAGAGAGTCTACACCAGAGAGTTTCTACAGGCAGGGAGTCCAGCCAACAGCGAGTTCTAACCAGAGAGTGACAGTGCCAGAGAGTCTACTTCCTGTGTGAGCAGGGTCTACATCAGCGGAGTTGTAGAGCATGAACCTACACCAGAGACGGGTCGCCTTGAGAGTCTACACCAGAGGGGTCCAGGATCACAGAGAGGTTCTACAGCTCTGGGAGGAGGACACAAGAGAGTTGTCTACACCAGAGAGTCTGGAACGGGCAGTCTTCACCAGAGCAGAGTCTACACCAGAGAGTCTACACCAGAGGTGGTGATCAGTAGTCCACCAGAGATGTCTACACCAGAGAGTCTACACAGAGGTCTCATCAGAGAAAGTCTAGACCAGATTAGTGTGTCTCTGCAGAGCCATGAGAGTCTACACCAGAGGTCTGACACCAGAGAGTCTACACCAGAGAGAGGGTCTAGAACAGAGAGTCTGGGGGACACCAGAGAGAGTCTGACCAGACAGTCTCTCAGAGTCACCTGGAGGAGTCTAGCACCAGAGAGGACGCACCAGAGAGTCTAGACCAGAGGGTCACACCAGAGATGTCTACACCAGAGAGGGTACACCAGAGTCTACACCAGAGATCTGATGGTTCACAGGCAGCCCATAGATCTACCAGAGAGTCTACAGGAGAGAGAGTCTACACCAGAGCGTCTACACCAGAGAGTCTACACCAGAGAGTCTAAACCAGAGATTTGGTCTCACCAGAAGGTCATTCTACACCAGAGAGAGCTGGCCTAGGACCAGTTCAAGAGTTTTGGAGACACCAGAAAGAGGATACTGGTCTGAGAGTCTACATCGGAAGGAAGAGAGTCTACACCAGAGAGGGGTCTACATCAGAGAGTCTACACCAGAGAAGGGTCTACACCAGAGAGTTACATGAGTGAGTCTGAGGTAACCAGAGAAGGTCTCCAGAGATGGTCTACACCAGAGAGGGGATAGGGTCTACACCAGAGGTCAGGTTGAGGGGGTCTACACAAGAGCAGAGTCTACATCAGAGAGAGGGGAGAAAGAGGTCAGACACAGGGTAGGGCAGTCTACACCAGAGGTGTCTTGACCAGAGAGTCTACATCAGAGAGTCTACACCAAGATGGTCTACATCAGAGAGTCTACACCAGAGAGGGTCTACATCCAGGAGGTCTACAGGGAGAGAAGGGTCTACACCAGAGGGTCTACACCAGAGAGTCTACACCAGAGAGGGGTCTAGAAGAGAGTCTACAGCAGAGACAGAGGAGGAAAAGTCTACACCAGGAGGGGTGAAAGGATGCCAGGTCCGCAGAGGAGTCTACACTCCAGTCGGCTGCCAGAGCCCTGTTCTGTGAGCTCGCAATGAGAGTCTACACCAGAGAGGGGAGGACCAGAGTCTACCTGGAGAGGGGACATAGAGAGTCTACATCAGAGAGGGTGGAGAGGAGTCTACACCAGAGAGGTCTACACCAGAGAAGGTCTACATCAGAGTCTACACCAGAAGAGGAGAGTCTACACCAGAGAGTCTACATCAGAGAGTCTACCATCCGAGAGAGGTGTCTAGACCAGAGAGTCTACACCAGAGAGTCTACACCAGAGAGTCTACAAGAGAGTGGAAGTCTACATCCAGAGAGTCTACATCAGAGAGTCTACCCAGAGAGGAGTCTACAAGGTGAGAGGGTGAGGTCTAGACCAGAGAGTCTACACCAGAGAGAGTCTAGACCAGAGAGTCTAAACACCAGAGAGTGAGTCTACATCAGAGAGTCTACACCAGAGGTCATCAAGCTCAGAGAGTCTACATCAGACACCAGAGAGTCGATACATCAGAGAGGAGTCTACACAGAGAGGGTCTACACCAGCAGAATCAAAGGAGTCTAGACCAGAGTCTACATCAGAGAGTCTACACTTGGGAGAGAGAGGGCCACTAGACCAGAAGTCTCTCAGAGAGTCTACACCAGAGAGAGCTACAGAGCAGAGAGTCTATCCACCAGAGTCTACACCAGAGTCTAGGGACCAGAGAGTCTACACCAGAGATGGGTCTACACCAGAGAGTCTACACCAGAGGTCTACACCAGAGAGTCTACACCAGAGGGTCTACACCAGAGAGTGTCTACACCAGAGAGTCTACACCAGAGATGGTCTACACCAGAGAGGAGAGAATAGGATAGACACACAGATAGTCTACACCAGACAGTCTACAGAAGAGGTCTACACCAGAGGAGTCTACACCAGAGGGGTCTACACACCAGAAAGTCTACACCAGAGAATCTACACTAGAAGGGATCTACAAAGATACAGTCTGCACCAGAAGTCTACACCAGAGAGGTCTACACCAGAGAGTCTACACCAGAGAGTCTACACCAGAGAGTCTACACCAGAGAGAGTCTACACCAGAGTCTACATCAGAGAGTCTACACCAGAGAGTCTACACCAGAGAGTCTACATCAGAGAGTCTACACCAGAGAGGTCTACACCAGAGAGTCTACACCAGAGAGGGTCTACACCAGAGAGTCTACACCAGAGAGTCTACACCAGAGAGTCTACACCAGAGTCTACATCAGAGAGTCTACACCAGAGAGTCTACACCAGAGAGTCTACACCAGAGAGTCTACACCAGAGAGTCTACACCAGAGAGTCTACACC
This sequence comes from Oncorhynchus gorbuscha, assembly GCF_021184085.1. NCBI lineage: Eukaryota > Metazoa > Chordata > Actinopteri > Salmoniformes > Salmonidae > Oncorhynchus > Oncorhynchus gorbuscha. The sequence goes on along the minus strand of NC_060174.1, from coordinate 67,922,203 downwards.
AGAGAGTCTACACCAGAGAGTCTACACCAGAGAGTCTACACCAGAGAGTCTACACCAGAGAGTCTACACCAGAGAGTCTACACCAGAGAGGAGTCTACACCAGAGAGTCTACACCAGAGAGTCTACACCAGAGAGAGTCTACACCAGAGAGTCTACATCAGAGAGTCTACACCAGAGAGTCTACATCAGAGAGTCTACACCAGAGAGGGTCTACACCAGAGAGTCTACACCAGAGAGTCTACACCAGAGTCTACACCAGAGAGTCTACACCAGAGAGTCTACACCAGAGAGTCTACACCAGAGAGTCTACACCAGAGAGGAGTCTACACCAGAGAGTCTACATCAGAGAGTCTACACCAGAGAGTCTACACCAGAGAGTCTACACCAGAGAGTCTACACCAGAGAGTCTACACCAGAGAGTCTACACCAGAGAGTCTACACCAGAGAGTCTACACCAGAGACCAGGAGTCTACACCAGAGAGTCTACATCAGAGAGTCTACACCAGAGAGTCTACACCAGAGAGGGGTCTACACCAGAGAGTCTACACCAGAGAGAGAGTCTACACCAGAGAGAGTCTACACCAGAGAGTCTACACCAGAGAGTCTACACCAGAGAGTCTACACCAGAGAGTCTACACCAGAGTCTACACCAGAGAGTCTACACCAGAGAGTCTACACCAGAGAGTCTACACCAGAGAGTCTACACCAGAGAGTCTACACCAGAGAGTCTACACCAGAGAGTCTACACCAGAGAGTCAGTCTACACCAGAGAGTCTACACCAGAGAGTCTACACCAGAGAGGGTCTACACCAGAGAGTCTACACCAGAGAGTCTACACCAGAGAGTCTACACCAGAGAGGGGTCTACACCAGAGAGGGGTCTACACCAGAGAGAGAGGGGTCTACACCAGAGAGTCTACACCAGAGAGTCTACACCAGAGAGTCTACACCAGAGAGTCTACACCAGAGAGTCTACACCAGAGAGTCTACACCAGAGAGGGTCTACACCAGAGAGGGTCTACACCAGAGAGGGTCTACACCAGAGAGAGTCTACACCAGAGAGTCTACACCAGAGAGGAGTCTACACCAGAGAGTCTACACCAGAGAGGAGAGTCTACACCAGAGAGTCTACACCAGAGAGTCTACACCAGAGAGTCTACACCAGAGAGTCTACACCAGAGAGTCTACACCAGAGAGTCTACACCAGAGAGTCTACACCAGAGAGTCTACACCAGAGAGTCTACACCAGAGAGTCTACACCAGAGAGTCTACACCAGAGAGGGGTCTACACCAGAGAGTCTACACCAGAGAGTCTACACCAGGGTCTACACCAGAGAGTCTACACCAGAGAGGTGTCTACACCAGAGAGTCTACACCAGAGAGTCTACACCAGAGAGTCTACACCAGAGAGTCTACACCAGAGAGTCTACACCAGAGAGTCTACACCAGAGAGTCTACACCAGAGAGGGTCTACACCAGAGAGTCTACACCAGAGAGTCTACACCAGAGAGTCTACACCAGAGAGTCTACACCAGAGAGTCTACACCAGAGAGGGTCTACACCAGAGAGGGGTCTACACCAGAGAGTCTACACCAGAGAGGGGTCTACACCAGAGAGTCTACACCAGAGAGTCTACACCAGAGAGTCTACACCAGAGAGTCTACACCAGAGAGTCTACACCAGAGAGTCTACACCAGAGAGTCTACACCAGAGAGTCTACACCAGAGAGTCTACACCAGAGAGTCTACACCAGAGAGAGTCTACACCAGAGAGAGTCTACACCAGAGAGTCTACACCAGAGAGTCTACACCAGAGAGTCTACACCAGAGAGTCTACACCAGAGAGTCTACACCAGAGAGGGATCTACATCAGAGTCTACACCAGAGAGGGGTCTACACCAGAGAGTCTACACCAGAGAGGGGTCTACACCAGAGAGTCTACACCAGAGAGTCTACACCAGAGAGGAGTCTACACCAGAGAGGGGTCTAGACCAGAGAGTCTACACCAGAGAGGGGTCTAGACCAGAGAGTCTACACCAGAGAGTCTACACCAGAGAGTCTACACCAGAGAGTCTACACCAGAGAGTCTACACCAGAGAGGGGTCTAGACCAGAGAGTCTACATCAGAGAGTCTACACCAGAGAGTCTACACCAGAGAGTGTACTGTAACGGTTTTGACTTGAGGTTATTATTTATAGGGGTGCCAGGTAGGTTGTGCCTACCAGAGAAAACATTAGTTTCTCCTTTTAGTTTGGGTGGGAATGAGTCCCATCTGGTCCGTCAAGTCTACACCAATACAAAGGACGTATGTAAAAGTCAGGATGGAAATAAACTTTTCATAAACCCTTAAAACATTGGAAAGAACTTCAAAAACAATTATATTCTGTTGCGAGAGTCTGGGTTGTATTAGCAACAACAATGATTACACACATATATAATAATATCACAATGAGTTCTGGTTCCTCCAGAAATGTCCTGTACCTCGAGCCTAAAAAGAGTCCTGCCCGGTAAAGGAGTTCAGTGAACTCAAGTGACTTTGTCAGATGTTTGTCGTACGTTCAGAGTAGCGTAAACCCAGTATTAAACATACAATCAATATAACAATTACTTTACCACAGAACCTTAAAGCGGATCAACTCTTAATTAAGTCCTCAACTACCACTAACTACCCAAATCACAGTATACATCACATCCAAACAAATGAAATACCGTATACAAGGTGGTAGTCAGTCTCAGTCAGACAATCAATCCGCCAATAGATCTCCAGCGGAGAAAGGCCACGAAGAACGGAGAGGTCTAGTCCAGGGACGCAAAGAGTGGATCCGATCTGGGTAAACTCTCTTAGGCTACAAAACACACGTTTAACGGCAACAAAACAAACGGAATAGAGAAGTCTACGGAACAGAGGGTTGAACACATCCTCAGTCACGTCTCCATCACAAAACCCCCTTTTGCGCAGCTGATACTGGCTATTTAATTGGGAATTAAAGGGAAAGCGCCCTATTGGAAGGAGCTAGACGGTTCAGAAAAATTCAGGGCCGTCACAGTACATCAGAGAGTCTACACCAGAGAGTCTACATCAGAGAGTCTACACCAGAGAGTCTACATCAGAGAGTCTACACCAGAGAGGAGTCTACACCAGAGAGGGATCTACATCAGAGTCTACACCAGAGAGGGGTCTACACCAGAGAGTCTACATCAGAGAGTCTACACCAGAGAGGTGTCTAGACCAGAGAGTCTACATCAGAGAGTCTACACCAGAGAGGAGTCTACACCAGAGAGTGTACATCAGAGAGTCTACACCAGAGAGTCTACATCAGAGAGTCTACACCAGAGAGTCTACATCAGAGAGTCTACACCAGAGAGGAGTCTACACCAGAGAGGGATCTACATCAGAGAGTCTACACCAGAGAGGGGTCTACACCAGAGAGTCTACACCAGAGAGTCTACACCAGAGAGGTGTCTAGACCAGAGAGTCTACACCAGAGAGTCTACACCAGAGAGTCTACACCAGAGAGGACTCTACACCAGAGAGGGATCTACATCAGAGTCTACACCAGAGAGGGGTCTACACCAGAGAGTCTACACCAGAGAGTCTACACCAGAGAGGTGTCTAGACCAGAGAGTCTACACCAGAGAGTCTAGACCAGAGAGTCTACACCAGAGAGGGGTCTACACCAGAGAGTCTACACCAGAGAGTCTACACCAGAGAGTCTACACCAGAGAGTCTACATCAGAGAGTCTACACCAGAGAGGGGTCTACACCAGAGAGTCTACACCAGAGAGTCTACATCAGAGAGTCTACACCAGAGAGTCTACACCAGAGAGTCTACACCAGAGAGTCTACACCAGAGAGTCTACACCAGAGAGGACTCTACACCAGAGAGGGATCTACATCAGAGTCTACACCAGAGAGGGGTCTACACCAGAGAGTCTACACCAGAGAGTCTACACCAGAGAGTCTACACCAGAGAGTCTACACCAGAGAGTCTACACCAGAGAGTCTACACCAGAGAGGGGTCTACACCAGAGAGTCTACAGCAGAGAGTCTACACCAGAGAGTCTACACCAGAGAGTCTACATCAGAGAGTCTACACCAGAGAGGGGTCTACACCAGAGAGGGGTCTACACCAGAGAGTCTACACCAGAGAGTCTACATCAGAGAGGGGTCTACACCAGAGAGTCTACATCAGAGAGTCTACACCAGAGAGTCTACATCAGAGAGTCTACATCAGAGAGTCTACACCAGAGAGTCTACACCAGAGAGTCTACACCAGAGAGTCTACATCAGAGAGTCTACATCAGAGAGTCTACACCAGAGAGTCTACACCAGAGAGTCTACACCAGAGAGTCTACACCAGAGAGTCTACACCAGAGAGTCTACACCAGAGAGTCTACACCAGAGAGTCTACATCAGAGAGTCTACACCAGAGAGTCTACATCAGAGAGTCTACACCAGAGAGGAGTCTACACCAGAGAGGGATCTACATCAGAGTCTACACCAGAGAGGGGTCTACACCAGAGAGTCTACATCAGAGAGTCTACACCAGAGAGTCTACACCAGAGAGTCTACACCAGAGAGTCTACACCAGAGAGTCTACACCAGAGAGGAGTCTACACCAGAGAGGGATCTACATCAGAGTCTACACCAGAGAGGGGTCTACACCAGAGAGTCTACACCAGAGAGTCTACACCAGAGAGGTGTCTAGACCAGAGAGTCTACATCAGAGAGTCTACACCAGAGAGTCTACACCAGAGAGGGGTCTAGACCAGATAGTCTACACCAGAGAGGAGTCTAGACCAGAGAGTCTACACCAGAGAGTCTACATCAGAGAGTCTACATCAGAGAGGAGTCTACACCAGAGAGGGATCTACATCAGAGTCTACACCAGAGAGGGGTCTACACCAGAGAGTCTACATCAGAGAGTCTACACCAGAGAGGTGTCTAGACCAGAGAGTCTACACCAGAGAGTCTACACCAGAGAGGGGTCTACACCAGAGAGGGGTCTACACCAGAGAGTCTACACCAGAGAGTCTACACCAGAGAGTCTACACCAGAGAGTCTACACCAGAGAGTCTACACCAGAGAGGAGTCTACACCAGAGAGTCTACACCAGAGAGTCTACATCAGAGAGTCTACACCAGAGAGTCTACACCAGAGAGTCTACACCAGAGAGTCTACACCAGAGAGTCTACATCAGAGAGTCTACACCAGAGAGTCTACACCAGAGATTCTACATCAGAGAGTCTACACCAGAGATGAGTCTAGACCAGAGAGTCTACACCAGAGAGTCCACACCAGAGTCTACACCAGAGAGTCTACACCAGAGAGTCTACATCAGAGAGTCTACACCAGAGAGTCTACATCAGAGAGTCTACACCAGAGAGTCTACACCAGAGAGTCTACATCAGAGAGTCTACACCAGAGAGTCTACACCAGAGAGTCTACACCAGAGAGTCTACACCAGAGAGTCTACACCAGAGAGTCTACACCAGAGAGGGGTCTACACCAGATAGTCTACACCAGAGAGTCTACACCAGAGAGTCTACACCAGAGAGTCTACACCAGAGAGTCTACACCAGAGAGTCTACACCAGAGAGTCTACATCAGAGAGTCTACACCAGAGAGTCTACATCAGAGAGTCTACACCAGAGAGGAGTCTACACCAGAGAGGGATCTACATCAGAGTCTACACCAGAGAGTCTACATTAGAGAGTCTACACCACAGAGTCTACATCAGAGAGTCTACACCAGAGAGGTGTCTAGACCAGAGAGTCTACACCAGAGAGTCTACACCAGAGAGTCTACACCAGAGAGGGGTCTAGACCAGAGAGTCTACACCAGAGAGGGGTCTAGACCAGAGAGTCTACACCAGAGAGTCTCCACCAGAGAGTCTACACCAGAGAGTCTACACCAGAGAGTCTACACCAGAGAGGGGTCTAGACCAGAGAGTCTACACCAGAGAGTCTACACCAGAGAGTCTACATTAGAGAGTCTACACCAGAGAGTCTACACCAGAGAGTATACACCAGAGAGTCTACACCAGAGAGGGGTCTAGACCAGATAGTCTACATCAGAGAGTCTACACCAGAGAGTCTACATCAGAGAGTCTACACCAGAGAGGAGTCTACACCAGAGAGGGATCTACATCAGAGTCTACACCAGAGAGGGGTCTACACCAGAGAGTCTACATCAGAGAGTCTACATCAGAGAGTCTACACCAGAGAGTCTACACCAGAGAGTCTACACCAGAGAGTCTAGACCAGAGAGTCTACACCAGAGAGTCTACATCAGAGAGTCTACACCACAGAGTGGTCTACACCAGAGAGTCTACACCAGAGAGTCTACACCAGAGAGGGGTCTAGACCAGAGAGTCTACACCAGAGAGTCTACACCAGAGAGTCTACATCAGAGAGTCTACACCAGAGAGTCTACATCAGAGAATCTACACCAGAGAGTCTACACCAGAGAGTCTACACCAGAGAGCGGTCTAGACCAGAGAGTCTACACCAGAGAGTCTACACCAGAGAGTCTACATCAGAGAGTCTACACCAGAGAGGGGTCTACACCAGAGAGTCTACATCAGAGAGTCTACACCAGAGAGGGGTCTACACCAGAGAGGGGACTACACCAGAGAGGGGTCTACACCAGAGAGTCTACATCAGATAGTCTACACCAGAGAGGGGTCTACACCAGAGAGGGGTCTACACCTGAGAGTCTACATCAGAGAGTCTACACCAGAGAGGGGTCTACACCAGAGAGTCTACATCAGAGAGTCTACACCAGAGAGTCTACACCAGAGAGTCTACACCAGAGAGGGGTCTACACCAGAGAGTCTACATCAGAGAGTCTACACCAGAGAGGGGTCTACACCAGAGAGGGGTCTACACCAGAGAGGGGTCTACACCAGAGAGTCTACATCAGAGAGTCTACACCAGAGAGGGGTCTACACCAGAGAGTCTACATCAGAGAGTCTACACCAGAGAGTCTACACCAGAGAGTCTACACCAGAGAGGGGTCTACACCAGAGAGTCTACATCAGAGAGTCTACACCAGAGAGAGGTCTACACCAGAGAGGGGTCTACACCAGAGAGGGGTCTACACCAGAGAGTCTACATCAGAGAGTCTACACCAGAGAGGGGTCTACACCAGAGAGGGGTCTACACCAGAGAGGGGTCTACACCAGAGAGTCTACATCAGAGAGTCTACACCAGAGAGTCTACACCAGAGAGTCTACACCAGAGAGTCTACATCAGAGAGTCTACACCAGAGAGTCTACACCAGAGAGTCTACACCAGAGAGTCTACATCAGAGAGTCTACATCAGAGAGTCTACATCAGAGAGTCTACACCAGAGAGTCTACACCAGAGAGTCTACACCAGAGAGGGGTCTAGACCAGAGAGTCTACACCAGAGAGTCTACATCAGAGAGTCTACACCAGAGAGTCTACACCAGAGAGTCTACACCAGAGAGGGATCTAGACCAGAGAGTCTACACCAGAGAGTCTACATCAGAGAGTCTACACCACAGAGTGGTCTACACCAGAGAGTCTACACCAGAGAGTCTACACCAGAGAGGGGTGTAGACCAGAGAGTCTACACCAGAGAGTCTACACCAGAGAGTCTACATTAGAGAGTCTACACCAGAGAGTCTACACC